>NW_022196913.1:65244913-65279512 GCF_008632895.1 Mastomys coucha
AGAGGCAGAGGCAGAGGCAGAGGCAGAGGCAGAGGCAGAGGCAGAGGCAAACCAGATCGTGGTTCAGAGTTCTCCCCAACCCTCAACACACTGCTCTCTAGTGGCCGGGAAGGGCACTGTCAAGCAGATGTGACTAATGTACTTTATTTTCCCAGGATCTTCACCTGAAACAAATCATTACAAGGTCTTAATTAAATAATCCTCTTAGGGCTCCTCTACATGAGGTTCTTGTCCCTCCCCTCCCTCTCCCCCCATATTACGTTCCCTCCATGGTTCTGACATAGGATTATCAGTCACCACAGGACCACTTTCCAGGACTCTGCAGAGAAAATCATATTTAATCAGAGCACACAAAAGCCTCAGGGGCTACACAGCAGTGTTGAGCAGCACAGTGATTCATATGCCCGGAATGACACTTCATAATGAGCAAACTGAAAGAAGATAGAAATATGTACGATGGAAAATCTTAAGGACTTCCAGAAATAAATGGATTTTTAAAAATCTGTTACCTGTGTTAGCTTCTTTTAAACCGTTGTTTCTGCTGTCCCCTCCCTCAGTATATTCACACACAGACTTGGCACTGGAGAGACCTCGAGTCTCCAAGGGCTGCAGCCAGCTCTCCAGCATCAACAACGCAGTTTCATTTCTAGAAATCTAAATAAACTCATTTATTTGGAGGCCAACTAAGCAACTGTAATATACAATAACTGGGTTGCTTCTAGTGCCATATGAATGAATGAGCTAAGGTGCATGTATACCCAGATAGACATAACACACACACACACACACACACACACACACACACACACACACACTCAGACACAGACTCATGCACACCAAGACACTCTCAAACACAAACTCATGCCTATACAATAGAACACTCATACACACACATGACACACACTTGTGCACACATACATATGTACACACAACCTCAGTCAGCTGAGATTACCCATCCTGAAACAAAGGGGAGTGCCCCACTTGATGCCAAATCGATCAACAGTTTTGCTGGGAACTGGGGAAGAATGGGGAACATTCTGTCGAGTCCTGAATGCTGGGGCTAGGGAAAGAATTGAATAATCAGAAGCTTTGATTTTCCTCCATAGATTAGTGCGAAAGGTCATCCTCATGTCCTGCATCTGTCTCCTGTAGTATGACCAAATCAGACATTCTGTGTGAGTTAGTCCCATTGTTATTCCTTAATGCTACAGTGACTGGTTTATGTAAGGCCTTATACACCCTAAAACGCATGAATACTTTAAAAATACATTTAAAAATAAATCTAATTTATTTGTTCATTCATTTACTTATTTGTACTTATTTTGTGTGCATGAGAGAGAAAGGGAGGGAGGAAGACAGAGACAGAGAGAGGCAGAGAGGGACAGAGGAACTGTGTGCAGGTGGCTGTGGACTCCGGAAGAGAGGATCATGTCACTAGACTTCCAGGTGACTGTGAGTTGGAACTGAGCCCTGGGAGAGTGGGAAGCATTTTTACCTGCGTGCCTTCTCTCCACCCCTAAGATGGACAGAGCTCAAGAATACAGCTCAATTAACCTGACCTCTGGTCAGACAGAAACTGCCACCGATGTAGACAACCATACATTCTAGGATACTTCTAACTGTCTCAGAAAATTTTCATACATCCTCAGTCAGACTCTGCTCCTAGAAGTTTTTTGTTGTTGTTGTTGTTTTTGTTTTTTTGTTTTTTTTTTTTACAAACAAACACACAAACATCTCTTCTGCTATTGACCATATATTGTAGTTGGGCCAGATAGGTAATAGACAAGTAAGTGGGAAAGGTCATAGAGGAATTTCAATGTCACAGAAATGTAAAAAGAGAGCAAATCTGGGTAAGATCATAAGCCCTAGAACAATGAGGAAGACATGAGCTCAACTCTTACACAGAGGGCCTCCTTAGGAGGACCCCTTGGGCAAAGTATCAAGGATGGAAGGAGCTGGCTGTCCTGGTCAGTTTTTGTCAGTGTGACACAACCTAGGGTCTTTTAGGAAGGAGAAACCTGAAGCAAGAAAAACTCTCCAGCAGAAGCTGTTAACTCTAGTGCCATTGGGGAGGAGTGTGGAAATAAGAGGATCTGGGGCTTTCTGACTGGCAGCCTAGCTACAGGGTCAGTAGAAACCCTGCCTACAGGGAGAGAGGAAGGTGTCAGTGTCCTCTCCTGAGAAACACACACACACACACACATACACATGCGCACACATGCACACACACACACACATGCACACATGCACACACACACACATACACATGCACACACACATACACATGCGCACACATGCACACACACACATTCACACAAACACACACGCACATACACATGGGCACACATGCACACACACATACACACACCATACACACACACATGCACACACGCACATACGCACACACACATACACATGCACACACACATATACACATGCACACATGCGCACACATGCACATGCACACAAATGCACGCACACACACATACACATGCACACACACATATACACATGCACACATGCGCACACATGCACATGCACACAAATGCACACACACACATGCACACACATGCACACGCATGAACACACACACGCACACATATACATGTGCACACATGCCCATACACATGCACACAAGTGCATAGTTGTATACACAGACACACCCATGTAATGCACACACGCATGAGTGCACACACATATACACTCATACATACACATACACACATATACACACACATGCATACACACATGTGCATACACATACAGACACACACACGCACAAGCATACACACACGCGTATATACACATATCCATACATGCACACACACAGACACACATGCACATACACTCGCACACATGCACACACAGAGACGCATACACACACTCGCGCACATACACACACCGTGAGGGGTCCATCATATTTTTCTGGTTTTGCCCTGTTTTCTTAGCAGAGAGCAAGTACAATTAATTATGTTCAGAAATTTCACTCTCACTACTATATTAAACTGGATTATAAAGACCCGTGGAAACAAGCTACCACAACCATAGGGAAGAAGATGCTGGTTCAGGCCCAGGTGATACCAGACAGCCTGAGAAATAATCAGATCCTCCTTAGCATGTTTGCAGGTCAAACTCTCAGGAATCCCCTAACCCATTTGGGGTTGGCAGTAAGTGAGAGAACAGAAGTCAAGCCTGTGCCATCCCTCAGCCCTTGTCATGGTCTCCTACCTCAGGGACTGCCAAGTCAAGTGACTACCTTTGTGGACCTGTTTGGCTCCCCAAAGTGACCCTCCTTCCAACTCTGGTTTTCCCAGCAGGAGGCTCACAGAATCCAAGAAGCTGAGAGCAAGGCGGCTCTTGTTCTTCCAGGCTTCAGCTCCAGCAGCAGCATAGATCATAGATCAGAGGAGCCGGATTGGTTCCCGTCAGTCCCAGACCAGATGAACATGGCCCCACAGACCTGGCCTCTGCTCTACCCAGTCTCTAATCTCTGAATTCCTCTCTTCTGTGGCTGCTACTCTGGGAACTCCAGGGATTCTGATGTTACGCCATCGAGGAGGAAGGCTAAGAAAGGAGGGGGCACTGGAGAGAAAGGGAAATGGTAGGGTTGTACACGAAAGTGAAAACAGGCAAATCTTGAATCAGGTTCCCTCCTTTCCTCAAAGACCATTCCACTGACCACGGACATGCCCAGAATCCCACCATCCCTCAGCACTGACATCACATCCACATAACATTCCGCATGTCCCTAATCTGACCACACAGCATTCTCCTTTGACAGCTCGGTGGCTTGGATAAGGAATGTCACCCATGATCTCAGGTATTTGAACACTTGGGTCTCTGGGAGTGGCATGGTTGGAGACCTATGGAGCATTCAGGAGTTGCAGCCTTGCTGGAGGAAGTGTGACACTGGAGCAGGCCTTGAGGGTTTGTAGTTCTGAGTTCTGACCTATGTCCTATTCTCCCTCTCCCTCCTTTTCTCTCTTCTTCTTCATAACTCCCTTAGGTATATCTATCTCTTTGCATCTCTATCTCTCTGCATTTTTGTCTCTGTCTGTCTGTCCCTATCTGTCTCTCTGCTTCTTGTATGAAATGATCCAGTTTCCTGTTTCTCTGCTTCTGTGGGCAGGCTGCCTTTCTCTGTATGAATGGAATCTCTCCATCTGGAACCATGAACCCCAAATAAACTCTTTCTCCTGTTAAGTTGTCTTTGGTCCTGGTGTTTGGTCACAGCAACAGATAAGTGACTAGCACAGACAGGCTCCAAGCCCAGCCCCCTCACCACCGTGTCTTTTGAAACTTTTCAAGCACCCGTGCTGTGTCTTCTGGAACTCAGGGCTCTCAGCAGAACCTTCACGGGCCAGCCTCCCAACCTGAGGTTGAGCCTACTGTTTACACAGATTTCTGTATTTGTGAGTTGCCTTCTTGTTACAGTTTGTTTGCAATCCTCAGATAAGTAGCTGCCGTGTGTTTTGTATTCATTTCTAAACATACACATTGACAAGACAATCATATCATTCTCTTCTGTACCTATGCCCAGGTCAGGGTGGGCAAAATGACACTCTTGGGCTCAGGTCTCATCCTGTAACAAGGTGTCCTTTTGTGGCATATCAGCATCACAGTTTTGTAAACTCTGTACTTGTTGATTCCCTGGTGTAAAACAGAGCCAAGCTTCATGCAGATGTCTAGTGGATCCTAAGCACACAAAAGCTGAGACGTGCCGCAGGGAGAAAACACACCTTGGATAAGCTCCCTCCTAGCAGGAGGTACAGTAGGAGGCTCTGAGAGTCGAATCTTAGCCAGACAGCAGTATATTGAATGAGCAGAGATTCACATAAACAAGGGTGGGCATGGCCCAGCTGATGCAGGCACCATGTGCAACCTTTCAGTGCTTACTAAGCCAGTGTTCATAGCCACTTCATAGAACCGGGAAATGCAACTGCTCAGCCACTGCTCTGAGGACATGGGTGCCCTCAGCTGTGCTCCAAGGGGATGGTTGCTCACAGAGTTTATACTTAACTCCTTCCTTTGCTATCGCTGAGGCTGAGGGTATCCTCCCTGCTCATCACTCATTCTTCCAGAAGGTTCTTCCTTCCTCCAGCAGCCCCTCCCTCCACTTCATCTGAGATTCGCGGCAAGTGTTGTCTTCGTCTGTCTTCGCATGCCCCTCTTCCCGAGAACAGCTGTCTGCAGACCCGTAGCGGCTTCGTTTCCTGAGTTTAGTGTGTCTGCATTCTTTCCACCGCAGCTCCTTTTATGGCTCGTGAGGGTTTCAATGTCCGTGTCTCCTTTCTAAAAGTTCAGCTTTCCATCTCCCTTCATGTTTTTTTTTTTTTAAAACCTCCTCTGCACTTCTACACTACCCTGCCTCTGTTACCCTCTCAAACGATCCGACTGTCCCTCAACCACATCAGTTCTGTTAACTGTGCCCCTTACAGAAGGTCTCAGTGTCAGGCAGCCCACATTCATCTCCTGACCTTTTCTTTTCTATCATAGTCTCTGAGCCACAGATCCCCCACTGGACTCTGAGAGGCTAGCTACCCTGACATCATTCCTTCATTGCCCCTTAACATTGTGCCCTCTTCTTTGATGACATCCCCTCCCCTCACACTACTTGCCTCATTACTCTATATTGGAAAATCTCTAAGTCATTTTCCTAAAACCACTAACTCCCCATTGATTTTTTCTTTTTATAACGTCTTGGAGATAATCCAACATGGCTTCCCCCATTTATTGCCTCCATCTTGTGTTTTTCTGCGTGTCCCTTGGATATATTCCCATCGGGATTTTGCCTGTCACTCTGCTAAAACACCTGCCCGTTGGATCCAGTGTTCTCATCTTGGTCCTTTTCTCTCTTGATCTGTCTGCTCCATGTGTACCAGTTGCTCCCCCTGCTTGTGGCTTTCCTTGCTTAGCGTCAACACTATTTGTTCCTGGCTTTCTTCTTGTGTCACTGCCTGCTCTTCTTGTAAATTTTATTAGATTCTTCTTTGTTCTTTGAACCTCCCAAAGCTGGAGCTCTCCAGAGCCCAGCATCCCTATCTCCTTCCTTCTCCATCTAGGCAGAATGGTCATTTAATCTCATGTAGTGAATGCCCCATCCACACAGATGGCTCCCCAGTGTCTGTGTGCAGCCTGGGCCATCCTCCTGGACTGGAGATTTGTTTATCTACCTGCCTTGTTGGGTCGATGACTAACGCTTTAAAGCTAATCTCATCAAATCTGAGTGTCTGACTAACTATCTAGTTCAGACTTGACCTTTCCTTGGTCTCCGTCTTAGCAGGAGACAGCTTCATCAGTCCTCTCATTCCGTCCAGATCCTTGGCATCTTCTTGGCTCCGCTCCCTCGAGGATCCTTTTCCAATGTGCTATCTAGTGCTCTTGGCTCTGTCTTTGGGATATACTCAGAGTCTGGCCACATCGCAGTTTCTTCTCTGCTCCTTAATCACTTCTTGCCAAGTTTGCTGCTTTAGTCTCTTCTTCTCCCTGACTGTCTTTGCTTCTCCTTCAGGGTAACGGGGGTGGTGGTGACAGGAGTCTTCATGCCTTTGAGGTCTCAGAAGGCTTCCCCCACTGCTCGGTCCTGAATCTGTCAGAGGTCTCTAACTTTGCTGACTTAAATCCAAAGTTTTCACCGTGGGCCTAAAGCTCTAGCCAGTCTGGACATTCCTGCTTTCCCATCTCCTTTGGAACTCTGCTTGTTTTGGAACAAGTGCTTGCTTCTCCCATGTCAGGTCTCAATGACTCCACCCAAGGGTCAGTTCCTGTGCCAATTCCACACAAGTACAGAAAATATGACAGTTATGTGAACTCGATATTGCCATTTCACAACAAATTCAAAGATCCAAAAACTCCATTATACATCATAAAATGTTTTGTAAAGCTTGAGAAAATAAACAAATATCACTATCACAGATGGCACTCTGTGTTCCAAATAACTTCACGCCACGCCCCTTCTCTTCCTAACTACTTAGCCTACTTTTTTCTTGGCCTACGACTGGACACTTGACAAAATGTATTTATCTGTTGCTTCCACCAAAGAATGGTGACCCTTATAACAAGGGCTTTATTCATTTCATTGCTTTCCCCATGAGCTTCCTCGTACTGTGAATGATTAATCACCAGGTGTGCCTGAGTCAATTAGTCTTCCAGAAGGACATTTACATATATACATATATCGCACAACTCTGATTCGACCATTGGCTTAGTCACTAAGCATGTTTAAAGAGCCTTGGCATACAAGCTCCCACATAGCAGTGCACAACTGTCTGTAACTCAGTTTCAGGGAATCTGGCGCCCTCTTCTGGACCCTTTGGGCACTGCATGCATGTGGCGCACATACATGCTGCTAAAACACCATCCACAGAAAAATAAAATTAAAAAAAATCTCTTCTTGGGGGAACCAAATACCCACGGAAGGAGTTTCAGAGATTAACTATGGAGCAGAGACTGAAGGAAGAGCAAGCCAGCCTAAATATAGCTATCTCCTGAGAGGCTCTGACAGTATCTGATTAATACAGATGTAGAGGCTTACAGCCATCCATTGAACTGAGTACAGGGTCCCCACTGAAGGAGTTAGAGAAAGGACCAATGGAGCTGAGCGGTTTGCAGCCCCTTAGGACGAACAACAATATGAATTAACTAGTACGCTCTGAGCTCCCAGGGTCTCAACCACCAACCAAAGACTGCACATGGAGGGGTCTGATTGTTCTGGCAGCATGTGTATAGTAGAAGATTGCAAATTCGATCATCAATAGGAGGAGAGGACCTCAGCCCTGTGAAGGTTCTGTGCCCCAGTGTAGGGGAATGCCAGGGCCAATAAGTGGGAGAGGGTAGGGTGGCAGGCATGGGGAGTGGGGAGGCAACAGGGGTTTGTTCTTGTTGTTTTTGTTTGTTTCTTTGTTTTTTGGAGGGGAAACTGGGAAAGGAGAAATTTACATGTAAATAAAGAAAATATCTAATAAAAAATCTCTTCTTAATTAAAAAATGTTGCTAGTTTATGAACTATGTCTTTAGATCATAATAGTGTCAGCTGAAAAATAAAAACACCAAGAAACTGAAAAGAAAACTGATAACCACTTAAAAGTAGTTCTCTAAGTGGACATTGGAATTGGCTCAGTAAGCAAGCCACGTATGCAAGCATTAGAAGTTGAGTTCAGATCTCCAGCATCCAATAAAAGCCTCTTGCAGCCGTGCATACTTCTAATACCAGTGCATATTTCTCTGTTACTGATTACTTGCTTAGAAAATATTTAATAATCACTATTTCTCTATTAACCAAAATGATCATAAACTTCTCTTCAACTGTTGCTATCCTTTTAGGTGTCTAATATTTGTTTTGCCTTAGGCTTTAAGAATTTCCTCTCTTCTCTGCCCAGAACTATTTACCCATTAGAGGTGTTTGGGACAGGGAGACATTAGGCCATAGATGCATGGTTACTATTAGGAGGAATAAGTCCCAAGTCTAGTATATAGTAGAATGGCTACGGTTAATAACTATACATTGTACTCTTTAAAATATGTTCCAAGGAATCCAATGCATGGCAAAATGGCTACAGTTAATAACAACACACTGTATTCTTTAAAATGCAAAGAGAATGATGTCTTGTGGTCTCACCTCAAATCGAAGACTTTATCAGATGATACATGTGTTAAATAGCCAAATACAGCTGTATACAATGTGTATGCACTTGAAACATCTTGTTGAATATGATTGATGTCCAACAATATCATATTCATTACAAAAATGATAAAGAAAATAGATATGAAGGGCTAGGGAAGGCTCAGTGGGTAGGATACTTGCTGCCCAAACATGAAGACCTGAGTTTGGACCCCAGTTCCATGTAAAAGCCAAGTGTGGGTGCACCAACTATAACTACATCATTGCAAGTGGAAGAGTCATTATGGGGCAGACATGGGTGAATCCCCAGCGTCTGTGAGCCAGCCTTCTTAAAACCTGCATAGAACTTCTTAACACCTGCCTGCCCGGGACTAGACCCATTCCTGGGTACAACAGGCACCATACCCACAAGTTGTTTATGAAGGAAGAAGAATGAAATGACTTCTTTCTGAACTGGGGCCTTTAACCCCAGGACAAAAGGATTCTGCTGGATCCATGGCTCTTAACGAGAGCTCCTTGAAACCGGTTCAGTATCAGCCAGGGCCATGTTAGAAATGCAGAGTCTTGGGTCCTTCCCAGCCTGGGCATGGGCCCCAGGACTTGCTACCTCCTGTGGAGTGAGTGAGTGCAGCCTCACTCCTGCTTTGATATACATGGCTGTGTGAAAACCACTGCACAGAATACCGTCTTTCAGCATTTTAATTAAGAAGCCTTTATTTCATACATGGAAGTGAGAACATAAGACTGTACAGTGAACAGCACAGCTGAGCCCAAAGGTCCATTTAGAAAAGTCTTTATACAGACTCACTTATTTTAAACATTTATGGCAAACATGGTTGGACTCTCTTCCAACTTTCTCTGGAGAAGTCACTGTAACCGCTTTGCTGCCCGCGGCTCAGCTGCAAAGGACTTTTATAAATCTATATCTCCACTAACAAGACCTAAAAACCTATCCGTCTGCCACTTCCAATGTTACCTCATCCCCCAAAAGACACTTTAGGTTCCATCTTGATGGGCCCTGCATCATAAATAAAACAAAAAAGGCTGCCCTTAAATTGCTCACAAGATGGGAAATTTCAGAGAAGATTTTCATGGGCTGTGGAGAAGACAAAGGCTTCTGGAAAGGTCATTGCCCTGAGTGAGACATGCCAGAGGACTAGTCCAGGAGCAGAGCGCATGTTGCATGCTAGGCTGGGTGTGCAGGCAGGACTATGGATCCTTCCTGTCCTTTGGCTGGACTAAGCCCATCTCAGCCTGCCCCTTCTCCCACTCAAGTACTTTATCCTTCTGCACCTCTTTGAGTATATACATCATAGTTTGGGGCTGTGAATCCCAAAACACACATGCTTGGAGATTTTTTTTTTCAGCCCTGACCTGAAGCTTTCTGAGATGAGTTAATTGTATTGTCTATAGTGATTTCAGTTCCTGGAAGGCTGAGGTACAGCCAGAATTGCGGTTGCACTGAGCTCATGAGCTCAGTGCTACAACTTCTCCCACCCCTTTGATGCATGGTTTGGTGTTAGGAGCACCCGTGTAAGGACCAACACAGGCAGTTGATAATAACCGATGCAGACCTCAGCAGCTAGCTCCACAGTTCTGCCCTATCACAGCAGTGAAACATTCCAGAGTTAGCAGCATCCTTCAGTAGGCCCACCTTGACCTTTATGGTCTATGTGTTGATGCAGGAGGGGTAAAATGTGGGAGCTACATGTATGACAGTATCCAATATGACAGTTGGACATCCTTGAAGTATTATTTTAAAATCATCTCTTTGAGGGCTGGAGAGATGGCTCAGTGCTTAAAGAGCAGTTATGCCATGGCAGGGGACCCAGAGTCTGTTCTCAGCACCCATGGGTGGCTCACTTATAACTCCAGTTCCAGGGGATCCAATGACCTCTCTTCTGCCCTACACAGGAATGGCATGTGCATGGTGCACACACATGAGTGCAGGCCAACACTCATACACATATACATGAATTAATGGATGGATGGATGAATGGTATTGTTTCTTGCCTTGCAGATCTTTGGGAAGACTTTGTCATTGTGCTAGCAAGGGGAAAAGATGAAGACAAAGAGAGAAGAAAGGAAAAGGATTGTTTGATGGGTGAAGAAAGGAGAAACAGAAAGGGGAGAGAATAGAAAGAGAGGAGGATGTTGATAGTGATTGGAGGAGGAGGAAGGGGAGGAGGAAGAGGAGGAGGAAGATGATTAGCAGGAGGGAGAGGAAGATGAGGAAGAAGAGAAGGGAGGAGAAGAGAGGGAAGAGGAGAAGGAAGAAGAAGAGAAGAAGGAGGGGACAGGAGGTGATGGATGATGATAATGACTGGAGGAAGAGGAAGGGGAGGACAGAGAGGAGAAGGAGGGAGATGATTAGCAGGAGCAAGAAGAGGAGGAAGAAGAGAAAGAGGAGGGAGGGGAGAGGAGGAGAAAGAAAAAGAAGAGAAGGAGGAGGGGGAACAGAAATGAAATAAATGAATTTAAGGCTGGTGAGATGGCTCAGAGGGTAAGAGCACCTACTGCCCTTCCAAAGGTCATGAGTTCAAATCCCAGCAACCACATGGTGGCTCACAAACACCCTTAATGAGATCGGATATCCTCTTCTGGTACGTCTGAAGACAGCTACAGTGTAGTCATATAAATAAAATACATCTTTAAGAAAAAAAAGAAATGAAATGAATTACAAATTTATTTCCCTGGATATGCCCTTGTCCCTGAACTCTCACAGAACATGAAGTTTAAGGGGTTTGTAGGCAAGAACATTTTGGGCATTGCCTATTCAAGAATTGTAGTTGGTTATCTATCTTCAAAGCAAGATCTATAACAGCCACTCCCCACGGCACAATCTACAGCTAAGTGTGCTGGCTGATGCAGGCTGTCTTGATGGCATCAAGACACATGTGGCAGAGAGACTCTCCTGGGTCGTGCTAAGTCAGACAACTAGCTACTTAGCTACGTTAGTTGTCATTTGTTTGAGAAGATTTTTGGCTATGTTCTATAAGCCAGGATCCATGGGTGGGGACTCTTCTAGCTTTCTTTCTATCCAAAATAACACTAGTCTAGACAGACTTGACAAGACTCTACCTGGGCCAAATGGAAGAATGCACTCTGATTATTTTCTGGATGAGCCAGTATCAAGCCAATATGACCAATATTTGCTCAAAAGTCCAATGAAAAGAAATAGTAATGAAAATTAATCAAAGGATCAGTGGCAGGTTTTAAGTATTCTAAGCTGACTTATGCCTCAACGAAGATAAAAAGGAAACTTAGACCACAGGCTCACTTTATTAGCTCTGTGTAGAGCCATTTAAATAAAATTTAAATTTGGGGAACATAAGAAATTAAATGAAGGGTAAGTATTTGAAGAAAAACTGACGAATTCCAGTGCCAAAAGACAACAGTTAGGGAGGTCATTGGCTATTGTGTCCTACTAATGACCATTCGTTACTTATTAGCAACAAAGTTACGTGGAGCTTTTCCCTAGAGGCACTTACTGTTTTCTCTCTTAACTACCTTGTTAACTGTAGGTATGGCCAGATTGGGGCCATCTCTTCAACCCAGCCACAGTTTACATTGAGATGCTCTGTACCGAGTCACCTCCCTTTGCTCTTCGTAGGTTTTCTTAATGTCTTTCTTCTTGTCCCAGAAGTATATCTGACATTGTATTTGTGTAACATAAGCTGGTGTAGTAATTAGTCAATAATTCCATAAAGTCTGAGCATTGGTGAATGTGAAATTATAAATATCCTTAAGATCTCAGAATTCCAAGATATTTGGACTGTAAATGACATAGTCAAGAGATGTGCCCAGTGGCAGTGCACTGCTGCGCAGTAACCAGCCACCTGCTGATGGCATTTGAGACCTGGTCCTCAGGAGGAAATTTCATTTCATACCTGGCTGGACGAGGTCCTGGGACCTTGGAAAGAACCTATTGTTATTTTATAACCTATTGTTATTGGGTTATATTTATAACCTATTGTTAATAGGTCTATGCCCTGTTATTATTTTGCTAAATGGTCATGTTGTCAAACTGCTTTCTAAATATCTATGCTGTTAGGCACAGCCCTGAGCTACTCTTAACTGTGGTCAGAGAAACTTTTATTGGCAGTGGGCAGTAAGACAGAGGTGTGTAGGCTTTAATTTTCAAACCCTACTTTTAATATGGGTTCTTAAATGCTTTAACCTCTTTTCTAGTCCACCAAAGGTAGTGGGAAGAATGATTATTAGGATACAGGGGAAGTGGACCAGCTTAGAAATTGTTATTTGGAGCAGATCCATCTGTGTTGTCAGGAAATCAGCAGTTCAGTTCACAGGATTCAGCTCCATCCACTCGCAAATACTTCACAAATATACCAGCAGTCCAGTTCAGTAATGTCTGGATAGTAGCAGTGATGGCATGATCTAGCAGGAACAGCCAGCCAGGCCTCAGCCAAACCGACATGAGTCAGCGGAGTGACCACTAGGAGTGACCACGCAGGCTCTCTGTGGTGCTTCTTTCAATGAAGTGAAGCTCAGCAAAGATGCAAGACCAAGAAGCATTGCAAAGCTAGCTATGCACGCCCCTCTCATAGTCTGCTGAGTCCTAGGAGTCCTATTTATACTCCCTCCAAACCTCATGTGTCCTCCGTAGGTCTTGCCTCAGCAAAACCTACATGAGTCGGTATCGGCTGATCACACTCTGCCAATTGGCCCAAGCCCAAGAAAGCTGCCAAAGCAACTCCAGAAGTGTTTTGGTTTGTTTCTCTCTATGGAGTCATGGCAAATGGAGCTTAGCTAAGAAATGTAAAGTGGACCAATACATGAATGTTGTTAGTATCCTTCACCTCGCATCCTTTCGTGTGCTTGCTTTAGCAGAGCATCCTTTCTCCTGCGCCTGCTACAGCTAAATGTTTCCTCATGTGACTGCTTCAGCAAAACATCCTCTCACGTGTATCCGCTTCACGGAAACACTCCTGTGTTTGCCTCAGCAAACCACCATCTGCCACAACGGACTTTCCAAAGGAGTTACAATGTTTCCACTTCAGAACCGCATAGCTAGTAAGGGAACTTCAGATAAGCCACTGTGAGTTTTCAGCCCTAAATGGGACATACTTATCAGTCAGTGTCCCTCTGCCAAGGCTCAGGGAGCCCCAGAAAAGTAGAGACGGAATGATTATAAGAGCTAGAGGATGTGAAGGAACGCTGCTTAAAGCTCTCTTCTAGACCGGATGTGACCTTGCCTCAGCACGGGCATCTATCTAATCAACCTTAGAAATAGCAACAAACTGTAGGACACCGTAGGACACCACCAGACGTTTTTTGGTGTGTTTCTCTCTATGGTGTCCCAACAAATGGAGCTCAACTACGGATGTGTCATTAGCAAAGAATTTTTTGTTTTGTTTTTTTTGTTGTTGTTGTTGTTTTTCAAGACAGGGTTTCTCTGTATAGCCCTGGCTGTCCTGGAACTCACTCTGTAAAGAATTTTTTTATCATGTGTACTTGCTTTAGCAGAACATCCTCTCTCCTGTGTCTGCTTCAGTGAAACATTTCCTTCACGAGTCCGCCTTAGCCTCTCACACCTGTGTCCACTTTAATGCAATGTTCCTTCAGGTGTCTGCCCCAGCAAAACATCATCCAACGGACTTTCCAAAGAACCTTTAAGTTTCTACTTTACAGAACCAGTGGCTATACTACCATACAAGGATAAAAAAAATAAAATGTGATTATAGTTGTTTGTTTGTTTGTTTGTTTTTTGTCCTGACTTCAGAGAACCTTGGAGGTGGAAGGTGGGAGGTTATGTAGCAGAGGAGATCTGATGGTGGAAAGCAGGATAAGACCAGTTGGGGAGTGTGGAGCTGCTACATCTCATCCTTAGAGGATGGTGGGAGGGTCTACAAACTGGGGGAGAGAGCAAGGAAATCAGATTGTAAAGAGGAAGCCAGTCCATCCCACCCTTCCTTTTGGCCCAGCAAAACTTCTGACCTGCAGAACTGTTAGATAATAGACGTGTTGTTTTAAACCAGAAAATCCAAGGTTGTTTGTTTTAGTAGGAACGGGAAACCAACACAACATTCCTTGAGGATCCAAGGTCACTTCAGCCTTGTCTGAAGCTTCCACATTTTTCTATCTCCCCTTTCCCTTCTTCCCACAGACTTCATGTCACAGGCTACGTGTGGTCTGCATGAACTCTGCCCCACTGCTCAGAACTGGCTGGGTCTGTGTTTCAGAGGTACTTGTGAAAACATCCCACTCGCTGCTTGCCCAGACAGGACCTCATCTTTTGTGACCTCCCGGAGGCTGGTGGGAGATGCAGTGCAGGGCCCCTGTGTTGTCCACTTGCCTTCCTGCAGGAGGAGTGACAGAGTATTTCCATCTGCACCCAGCATGATCATGACAAGGTGCCTGGTGGGTGGCAGAAGTATGTGTGGTGAGGCCAACATGCAAAATATTTAACCCCATTTTGTTATAATGAACTGAAGTTTATTAATTTCATTAAAGTTATATTTTTATTTTATGTGTGTAAATGTTTCACCTGTGTGTATCTCTGCATCCTGTGTATGCAGTGCCTGAAGAGGCCAGAAGAGGGAGTCAGATCCCTGGGATTGGAGCTTCAGGCAGTTGAGAGTTGCTGTGTGAGTGCTGGGAACTGAACCCTGGTCATCTGTAAGAGCAGCCAGTACTCTTAACCACTGAGCCATCTCTCCAGGCCCTATAGTGAAATTTAAATATCCCTTAAGTGTCTATTAGTTACTACGCTGAACTGAAAAGCTAGGTTTTCACTAAGGTGTGTTGATCGTGACCAGTTAAAGCAGCCAGCAGATTCTACTATCTTAATGTCAAGTCCGCTGAGTTTGCTTTAATTATTACCTTCAGACACTGCTGTCATCTGACTCTAAAAATCTAAAGAGACACATCCAGGCTCCCTCGAGCTATAAGACCCAGAGGGTGCCTTTACTTTAAGAACTCCTGAAATGAAGTGCCCTCAATTAAAGGTGTGGCTTGTTGTGGCCCTGGGGACATTTTGATGTCTGGGGTATCAGTGACATCAAAGGACATTTGTGTCCTTTGTTTAGTTATCGCCAGCACCCCGAGTTCTCTTAGAATATAGAAATGGCAGGACATTACTGATGGCTGTGTTCCCATGCTAGTTCCTCTGATCCAACCCCCCACGGCCACCTGTGATGTAAAAGTCCACTTGGGGAAAGAGTGGGGATTTTATAAGCACCTGAAAGTCATTGGCTGAATTAACTAAGCAAGATGCACCTGTGTGTTTGCTAGGGTGCCACAACCTGAGCTTCAGACTAGACAGCCAGGTGAGCTAAGTGACAGCATTTGCAAGCTGTCATGTGGTTCCCATGACAAAAGCCAGATGGCTTATCAAAGATGACTGTTTCTACCCTCTGTGCCTGCCTGGCTTCCTCAAGACTTTGTCTCAGGATTTGAACCAAAGCCACAAAGGGAAAATGGCGTCAAAATGTTAAATTTGCAGAGCTATCATCTGACACTTCTCCCATCAATAGCTACAGAGATGGGTTTACACACATTATAATCCACAAGAGGCTGCTGGTCCTACCTAGAGTTGGGGTCAGATGATATAAATGGCCTACCTTCTGTAGAGCGGGTTTTTTCACCCAGACTTTTCTTCAAGGTTGTAGGATACTTGTGTTATGTAAGCTTTTGCTTATAAAATGAGTGAATAATTTTAAAATACAAGTACACTTAATAGACACGAATCTACAATTCCAAGTCCTGTGGAGGTCACCAAACACTTCTGGTCATAAGATGAAATACATTCAAGTTCCTGGTTTTCCCGCTCTGGAAATTGTCTTAGGGTTTTACTGCTGTGAACAGACACTCTGACCAAGGCAAGCCTTATAAAGGACAGCATTTAATTGTGTCTAGCTTACAGTTTCAAAGGTTCAGTCCATTATCATGAAGGCAGGAACATGGAAGTGTGCAGGCAGGCATGGTACAGAAGATAAAAGTTCTACGTCTCAAGGCTGCTAGCAGAATACTGGCTTCCAGGCAGCTAGAGTGAGGGTCTTAGAGCCCACACCCACAGTGACACACTTCCTCCTACAAGACCACACCTACTCTAACAGGGCCATACTTTCTAATAGTACCACTCCCTGGCTGGAGCATTTACAAACCATCACAGAAATGTTTCTGGGTTTCAGAATAATGTATTCTTTACCTACCAGTCAATTGGTCATCTGGCAGATATTGACAACCAAGGAATATTCATAAGGGTATAATAACTATTTGAGGGTGAATTAATTCATTTTCTCCTCAAGGACAGGAACTAGGGGAACACTCTCTGACTCTTGTTTTAGGCAGCACCTTGTCTCCAAGCTTAGTCTGTCGTCCTCTGTGGTCTCAGTCTGGAGTGGCCGATGAAGCTCCAAAGCACATGGTCTTACTCTGACAGAGGCCTCTGCTGAGATTTCAGAAATCATGACTTCAATTACGACTTCTAATTCAGAACCCTATAAAGAAGCTGCATTTGAACCAGACGGAGAGGCATGCCTCAAGTGGGTAATAAACTTTTAATGGTTTTGCATTTCCTGTGTCATTATTTACTTTATCAAACTTGAAACCAGTACCAAGTAGATCTTTATGCCTCCCCATGCCAGCTAAGACTCAGAACTTCTCAGTGCTTAGGGAAAGCGGAAATGGACCTAGATGAGGGAGATCAGAGGGTCTGAACCCCGAAAGGCCACAGATGTGCGAGCCTGGTGGGGTCTGGAGGGAGTGGGGCTGCTCGTGGAAGACTCATTTCAGTTGGCTACAGCAAATTCGTGGTATTATGTTTCCAAGAGGCATGGGAGGGCAATCCTGGTGAGCCTTCTCGAATTCAGCACACATGGTTGTAAGATCTTAAAATCATTGTATGGGGGGGGGGAGAGAAAGGCGAGAAGCCTAATTGAGAAAGAGACTGTAAGTCTGTTGCTGGGCAAGAGGAAAAATTTTTTTTAGATCTTCATGTTTTTTAAAATATGATTTCTTGTTCAAATTATACTCCTGCTTTTTTAAGAGAAGCCAGGAAAATGAAGTTATTGGTACATTCAGATTTTCCTCTCTGCTGTCATTTCAATTTAATTATTGCTTAGACATCTGTAATGGAAAGAACCAGGGGCTTAGAGCACAGCTCCCATCTGGGAGTCTTCTAAATTTGTCCCTGGGTGGATGATGTGCTTCTGGTCCTCAGAGAAATGGATGTATTTCTTCACATGGAAAAAAAAAGAAAAAGCCTGGGAGGGGGACTATTAACCTGTGTGTAAGGGTATTGATGAGACATAGCTTGTAATGGTCATGACATCGGCTCAGTGTGCAGCATGCTTCCAAATTTAACTGTATTATTGAACCGACAGTCAGACAATCTTGCTTAGCCCTGACATTTTGACTTAGTTTATCCTGGAATCAAAGACATATTATAGATGACAGAGGATTGAAATTTGAAGAGCAAAGAAACATCACATGGTGTCACAGTGGCATGCTTCCTCCTCAGTTAGTGGCTTGTCTCTCAGGACAAAAGGCAGAATGTTACACAGGAGGTGTACATCCCAGTTCTGGTCAGCAGGACTTTGAAACTCTCCTAAAGACCAGACGACTTCCCGAGATGACCAATTCACCCGATTCTGCATGGACTTGAAGGAAGCTAAGCACCTACATTGGAGCAAGAGGTAGGAAGGGAGGCTCCAGGTCTGTTGGGTGAGGTGTGTGGTATATGGCCAGCTGGTGGACTTCTGGTCTGTCCTCGGGACTTCCACTAAGCTTGAAATCAATGGTTCTCAGGAACGGCCCAGCACAGACACGAATGAATCCTCAGCTCCGCTGAAGCAGTTGATTTAGATCTTTTAAATACACCTCTAAAAACAATCTTTTTCCAGGAGGCGTCTATACATATATGACCATTAGAACATTTTTCCTTTTTCTGGCACTTCATTCTACAATTTTCCAGAATTCCAGAGTTGAGGAGTTTTCAATGTATACAAAATCATCGATCAATTTGGATGAATTGGTCAAGTCCAACAGGGAATGCTGGCTAAGTGTATGGCTCTGAGCCTCTCATGTGGGTGTCTCAGAGTTCTGTTTTGTGGGGGCCAAAGACCTTTCTAACTACAGGAAATTTAAAAACGTCCCACATACACTCTTTCAGTTATGAAACTAGACATTCTCAGCCAGAGCTACGCCAGGTTAGAATCCGTACACCAGTCAAACCTGGGGCTTCTTTCCCTCTAACAGCTCTCCCCAGGGCACTGGATTTGCTTGCTGATCACACATTCAAGACATTGAGTTTCTGTATTTAGCTGTTCAAATGGCCGTCCCATGTTCAGGGTACATGAGAGACATATCACTCTCAGGGTTGGAGGTGGGGGTACTTCCAGGATAGCATCTTGTGTTGTTTGTAGTCAGGTCTCCCTCATTGAGAAATCTCAGGAGAAATAAAAAGCCGAACCTATTCTTGGGTAATCACAAAGTCCCCTCACAGTGCGAGAGATCCTATAAAGCAGATTCCCACAGTTACTCAGGGGGTTCATAACCACAAAACCTGGCATCTCAGCCTCACTACATTCAAGGCAACCTACATGGATTGGTGTTCACATCTCCCCATCTCCCTACCGAGCTTCCACTGAGCCCTGGGTTGCTTGAACACCATTCTTCAGCTGTGAACAGCTCCTCCATCATAGTACATATTGGAGTAGGACAGTCAACACATCAGAATTGCTGGTGGTGGCTCTGAGGCCTGCACAGACTGCCAGTTGCACCTTTTGCTTCATTAGACGTTGCCTCAGCCTGAAAGTGTGGGCGTTGTGATCCAGCATCAACAAGGCTGTATCTCTCTCTGCCTATCTAGACAGGACCCATGCTTCGGTAGCCTGAGTCGTCTGCCTCAGAACCACTGTTTGTTGAGTTTTCTTCTACATCAGAGGACAACAGTGAGCTGGCTATGAATTATCATGTGGAAGAAAGCTATTGGAGCTGAGGGATCTGGTGGCAAAGGTTGAGTATGTGCCGTCTGTTCCAGAGATGACCCCAAGAAGCACAGGAAGGGAAGCTGTCAGGAGAGCACAGGTTAGCAGGTCTGTGAGAGCCTTGGAGCTGGGGTCACTATGCTGTATGCCGGACAAGGAGTGAGGGTGTTTAGCCCCAGTCTCCGCACGCTTGAGTGCTACACAGTGCAAGCCTGGCTGCCTGAGTTCCATCCTGGAATCTACTTAAAGGTAGAGGGAGAGAACTGACTCCACAAAATTGTCCCCTGAACTTCACACAAGCACCTCAGCTCACATACCCATGCCCACATCATGAGCACATAATAATAATAATAATAATAATAATAATAATTTAAGTCAGCTATCTATAGCAGCCTGTGATTAGATGGTACTGATTAAATGTGTTCCCTTTGTGAATGTGAAAGTAAAGTCCACAGTTGGCTTCTAATAGCACCAACCCTTAAAGTCAGGTGGATCTCACCAAATATGGGTGTGACTAGTGAGTTAACTATATACATTGTATGAAGTTTATATTTGACCCTGACAAATGAATAGAAAGATCTGGCATATTGCTTTGCAAAGTAGGAGGGTTTTGTTTAATAATTCTGTGTCCTGGCAGGGTGAAGACAGGAAAAGACATCACGATTCTGCAAAGTCCAAGCTGGCTGTGACAAATCAGACTCAGTTTGTAGATGTGTATGACTTGGCTCTGCATGATATTCATCCACGTGGAGTTTTGAGCCTGCTTTCTTTCAGTTGGCATCCTTAAAATCCACAGATAAAATAAATCAAAATGTGCATGTTGAGGTTCTCTCAGATTATCAAAATGTCTACCAACCCTGACCATGCTTTTCTTTTTAAAGAAAAAATATTTATTTTTTAAGTATGTGTGTGTGTGTGTGTGACAAAGAGAGAGAGAGAGAAAGAGAGAGAGAGAGAGAGAGAGGAGAGAGAGAGAGAGAGCGTGCACATGAACACAAATGTCTGAAGGTCCAGAAGAGGATGTTACATCCCCTGAAATGACTTAGAGGCAGCCATGTGCTAGTGGATGTGGGTGCTGGGAATCAAGCTATGGTCCATTGTAAGAGCTGTGTCACTTTTGATGGCTGAACCATTTCTCTAGCCTCTTATTTTACATTTTACTCTTGCTTTAAATACAGTTCAAATTTCCTAGGGTCACACACACTTTCTAGAATACCAATTCCTCACACCATGGAAGGACAGTCATCGTGCCTTGGTTCATTTATTGTGTTCCATTTTCATTACTTGACTGGTCTGCGCAGACCTTCTGGGTGACTAGAAGGGAACAAGACTTGGGTGTTTAGCTTAGCATGAGTTGACTGGAAAACTGGACGATTCCAGGAGAATCACATACTCTGCAGTACAGTCTGGTAAATGCTTCCATATTTAAGTTCTCAGTGTTCTGGGGCACACAGAGACATCTCTAGGAAGACTCGGGGTATGTGCTCTTACCTGGCCTTGGGTGGGAAGCAAGGAACCACGGTAAGAATTTGAGTAGCAGAGGATTGATCAGAGAGGAATGTTAAATTTGCTGAAGGTCCAGTCTCCTTAAAACTAAAGGTTACTCCAAGGTAGGAAAACAACTTCCTAGTCTTTGTTTTTCTTCTCCTTATAGCCTTACGTGGGTTCTGTGAACTGACCTATGTACTGTTCATCAGCTCAGCTCCTGTCCCTAAATGGGCAATAGCAAAGCTTTGTTGTTCCAGGCCATGGGAAGAACATGGACAGAGATAAGCAGGATGCTCAGCTACAGTGAGGCAACAGAGAGACTCTCAGGAGGCAGGTCTCCAAGTAACAGGGAGGGGCTCATCCAGCAATCTGAAAAGATTGTGGTCATATGGTATTTTAGGCGCATATGGACTATAGATGGGGAAAAGTAATAAAAATAATATGTAAAAGAGAACTGGCACACAGAGTTTATGATCTTTAGGGAAAGTAGGAAAATCCCACAGCTCTGGTTGTCGGTCAAGGGGAAAGCAGCATGCTGTCTCCTAAGTGTGTAATGGGGAAGCTGACTGCATCTTACAGGCTCACTCCTGGATGGTGTCTCGGTGTTCCCCAAGCAAAGATGGATGAGGAAGAGTCTCAGCTTCTGTTTGCACAGAGCTCTTGGCAGCAACGTTAGGAAGATCCAAACTGCTGAAGCATCAGAAGATGGAGGGACTGATGAGACAGCGCAGGACTGAAGAGGCACAGGGCCGACTGAGAGCTCAAATACAACTTCAGTTTGCATCCCAGGAGAGAAGCTGAGAGAGGGCAAAAGATACATGATAGAAACAATGTTCAGGTGTATTCCAGAGAAGAGAAGCTGAGGGCAGAAGATACATGGTAGAAACAATGTTCAGCTGTGTGGGGCTCTATTTGGCCCTGGTTTGGGCCTTGAAGACAAACCTGATCCTGGCTCGAGTTTTGTAAACTGTCTCAGTCACTTCTGTACTGGAGTGACTCAGCACGACCTGCTTAAGCCTGCCTTTGCCTAGAGTAACTGTTGGCTCACCTGGCTCACCCCATTCCCTTCACTTTGCAAGACACTTTCACGTGTCAACTTTCCCCTCCCCCTATGTCATCTCACCTCAGCAGAAAACTCCGCCTCCTCTCTCAGCCCTTTATAAAGAAAAGATTGATACATTAAAATGAGTTCCTGATTTAACAGACTCCCGGCTCGGGGTGGTTATTCTCCGGAGGCAGGAGAGGAGGCAGGAGATCCGAGCCAGGAGATCCCAGCCACGACACTCACCATCCTGCTCAGTTCAGTCCCGAGAGAGAGGCTCTGCTGGACCAGGTTCTCTCCCTCTCCGCTCTCTCCCTCTTGCCTGGTTCTGCCAGCAGAGAGCCTGCCCTGCACAGGTGTATTCCCAAGTAGACGAAGGACTCAACCCACAAATTCTAAATGCTCCAAAAGACACAAAAGCTTAAGTAGCTCCGCATAAGTCAGTACAGCTCCACGGTGGGCTCTCAGAGAGCAGAGGCTTGGCATGACAGGACCCTGGCTGGCCTCCATCCCAGCTCAGTAACAGTAATACACAGTGGAGCATATGGGAGCCTGTGACACGGAAGGCTCCACAGTGTGCTAAAGGAAGGAAACCAGTCACAGTAAGGTGTGTTCTGTAGGACAGAACGGCAACCTCTTGGTGGAAGACAGAAGCGAAAACCAGTTGTTACCAAGGCACGGTGATAGGAAACTGACTAGAAAACAGTGTCAAGAAAATTCCTTGAGTCTGGGACTCTCAGATGTCTGTGGTACCGTAAAATTGTACTGTGAAACGATACCATAGAAAATATTTATAATCTAGCCATCAAGGATTAGTCACTGGAGCTGGGCAGTGGTGGCGCAGGCCTTTAATCCCAGCATTTGGGAGGCAGAGGCAGGCAGATTTCTGAGTTTGAGGCCAGTCTGGTCTACAGAGTGAGTTCCAGGACAGCCAGGGATATACAGAGAAACCCTGTCTCAGAAAACAAAAAAACAAAAAAAAAAGAATTAGTCACTAGGGCTAGAGAGGTGATTTGGTGGCCAAGAGCACTGGCTACTCATCTAGAGGACCCTGGTTCTGTTCCCAGTACCTATATGGTTGCTCACAGCCTCTGTAACTCCAGTTTCAGGGAATCTGATGCCCTCTTCTGCTCTTCTTGGTCACTGTACAAATATGGTATTCAGACATACACACAGGCAAAACACCATAGCCATTAATAATAATAATTATGTCACTACTGGATTGTAACTGCTCTCAGTTTTGTTTGTATGTGTCCTTAACTGTTGAACTGTTTCTAGAATAACAAGGAAGTTATTATAGCTAGGGAAAAGATTTTCCAAATTTGGTTAGGAGGGCATGCGGGAAATCTGCATGTAGACCAGGTTTGCCTGCAGCTGCTGCTCCACCCTTCTGAGCTGTGTAGTCAAAGAATGAGTGTCCTGTTCAGCCAGTCAGGAAGAGGAACCTGGAGTCAGATAGGCAAAGGATGATCTTCCAGTGATGTCAGAGAAACATGCCCTGCCCACTATGCCACCTGCTGGTTTATAGAGGCTCACACACCACACTGGGTCTCACCTTTTTTTTCTTGTTTGTTTACTTGTTTGTTTTTGTTTTTGTTTTTCCCAAGACAAGGTTTCTCTGTGTAGCCCTGGCTGTCCTGGAACTCACTCTGTAGACCAGGCTGGCCTCGAACTCAGAAATCCACCTGCCTCTGCCTCCCAAGTGCTGGGATTAAAGGCGTTGCACCACCACCATCCGCCTGGGTCTCACCTTTTAATCACAGTAGTCTGCTACATCTCAGCTGAAGGAAAAGAAAATAAGAACTAAAGCTGCTAATTATCAAAACACAGACAGAGCTCCACCTAGGCTAAGTGGGGCTGGGAGAGACCTGTGACCACCAATACCTCTTCTCTCCTGTTTTAGAATGGATCTTCAGTTACACAAGAAGTTAGTGATTTATCTCACTGCCCTGAAGCTCTGTGCTGTTGCCTTGCTTCAGAGAGCTCCATCCCACTAAACTCTCCAGGGGTGACTTGGGGCTTTTGGCTCCCCAATCCTTTTGCTTGCTGCACCAATGAAGCACTGGAAGGAGCTTTCCTCTGAGAGCTCCACCCCCTTCTCCTCCTCTGTCTCCCTCACCCTCCCTCTTCACTCAGAAATAGTTCCGTACCAGAGTTGTCATTCTGCAAAGTGCTCATTTGTTTTCCTCCTCTTCAACATTTTCCCAGGGTCATTCAAACAGATCTAGAGTATTTACTTCAACTGCTGTGCGCAGTCGCATCGTAGAAACAGTGTGTCTCAGCTAGAGGCATCTTTACTACATCGTCATTATGCCATCATCGCATCTGACCATCCACACCCATATGGTCCTCACGTCCAGGCATGGCTAGGACAATCGCCACCCAAGAGCAATGTCAGACTACTTGACAACGAAAATACACAGGGCCTGAACCGTGGTAGAGCTGGACTCTAGAAGATCTTATAGTTCCAACAGGAAAAAGCCTGCAGCGTCAATACTATACCCCAAACAGCTGTGTCACACTGACTTGGGGTCCTCTTGACACTTATGTGTAAAATAAGTAAATAAATAAATAAGTAAATAAATAAATAACTTTATAATTATTCCCATAAAAGTTAAGACCACCTAAAAAGTGGTTCCGTGTTAACACTTCCTCCACCTTGCCTGGCTACGAGGCCCTGGCAGACTTTTCCCAGCTCAACACCCCTGGAACGGCTGCCAAGAGCCAGCCGAAGGACTCGGGGAGTTTGCACTGGAGATGAGATTGCTTTTCCTAACGCTAATAATGGCAATAATAATGGATCAGGCAGTTGAGGCCGGCATGGTGTCTGCCACACTTGCAGCCTTCCACTCCCTGAATACAATCCCAAGCCTGTTCTGAGCCCCCACCAGCCATTTCAGAGTCATGAGGTCATCCCAGCTGCAATGCTAGCCTGGGAAGGAGCTGGCAGCTTCCCATCCCCCACAGAAGGAAATGTCCTCTGCTGAAGCTCAGATGCTGCCAGGGGAAAATGTGAGTGAGTGAGTGTTTGTGTGTATGTGTGTATGTGTGTGTGTGTGTGTGTGTGTGTGTGTGTGTGTGCATATGTAAAAGTATATATGTGTGTGTACATGTGCAAGTGTGTGTATGTGTGCATGTGCAAGTGTATGTACATGTGAAAGTATATGTGTGTGTACATGTGCAAGTGTGTGTATGTGCAAGTGTGTGTGCATGTGCATGTGTCAAGTGTGTATATGTATGTGCAAGTATGTGTATGTGCATGTGCAAGTGTGTGTGCATGTGCAAGTGTGTGTGTCTGTGCATGTGCATGTGCCAAGTGTGTGTGCATGTGCAAGTATGTGTCTATATGTGTCAGAGAGAGAGAAAGACACACACACACAGACGGAGAGAGAGACAAAGGCAGAGATAGAGGAAGAGAGAGAGAAACAGACAGACACAAAGACACAGAGGCAGACAGAGAGACAGAGATCCAGGGTTGATGGAGGCCAGAAGGGGAGAAACATGTTCCCATCCCAGGCTGGTTAGCAAGCTGCCTAGTAGAATGCAGCATTGAACTCTGGGGCCTGCAGCAGGGCCAGGAGACACAAACCATTTTGACTTGGAATGTAGGACACAGATGGCTTCCCACATGCCAACCAAGTGTCAACTCCAGTTCCACTCAATAAACCCAGGAGGACATGTGGGCAGTTTAATAACTGGGGGTTACAGGTGTGGGGACTAAAAACAAGGCTTGAGTCAGAGGCCCAGCCTCCTGCCTGGCCGTGGCAGTGGAAAAAGTAACTTATGTGCCAACCCCCCAGCCAGCCGCCATGGACCCTGATTTTACAACAGTTGTGAGGTATTTTGCCATGGCGCCTGGCAGAGTTTCTCCATTAGTGCTAGACAAAGCAGATGGGAACATGAGCCTCCTGGGCTTCCCAGGTCCCAGGTCTCCAGGCCCAAAGTCAGGTTCTGAAGTCTGCAGGGCATCCTTCAGACTGAGCTAGGATCGTGCCATGCTTGCTCTGATGAGGGTTTCAAATCTGGACCTTTATCCCACCCCTTTGCCTGAACACTTGCTGCCGTTCTGTGAGCTTAAGGGACATCAACAGCTCCAAGTTTTCTTTTTTCTTTGGAGGGTCATGACTGTGAGAAAATGTAGGTCAGTCTCTGTGAGCATTTGGATACAGAAAAAGAGACATCAAGTTGTCACCAGGATTGGGTGGCTCCAGTTGCTGTTCCAAAGGGGCTGGAGGCAAGGGAGACTCCATTTCTGCCGATGGAGGCTCCTGGAGATGTTTTAGGGCCAGGCCCCCATTCCTGTTCTTCACTCAGCAACCTCCCCTGACCATCAGCTACTCCAGAATCCAAGCACAGCTGCCATCTCATCCTTGGGAAGCTCTGAGAAACAGATTAGACAGCCAGTGCTCCCCTGACCATCATCAGCCAGTCCGTCTGAGTCTTTGCCTTTATGAAATTCAAGGTTGTGTTAAGGGAGGTTTTGAGAGTGGGGAGGGAGACTCTAGGGTGTGAATGCTGTGTGCCTCCACCATGTTTTGAATGTGAAATGTCGCCTAGAGGCTCGTGCGTGATCCCTAGATACGTTTGATGTCTGGAAAGATTGTAGAACCTTTAGGAAGTGCAGCCTTATCGCTTCTCGGCCTTTTGGCTGAGATCAAGTGTAGGAAATGCAGCCTTGCTAGAGAGTGTGAACACGTCTTGGGGATTATTTTGTATGTTTATTTCATAAATTAATTTTATTTTATGCACACGTGAGCGTCTGTATGTTGTTTATGGGCGCTATATGCATCATCCAGTGTGCATAGTGGCCAGAAGAGGGCGACATGTCCCTTGCAACTCGAGTTACAGAGCTGTGAGCTACCTTGTAGGTGCTAGAAACCAAAGGCAGCTCCTCAGTGAGACCTGGAGAGAGAAGACCGTGCTCTCAAATGTGCATCCATCTTGGGGGTTTTAAAGCCCAGCTCATTTCCTGTTCACTCTGCTTCCGGACTGCAGTATGCTGTGTCTGTCTGTCCTCTTGCCCTGGCAGCACTGAGAGAAGTGTCCTCTCTAACGGAAACCACAACAAACCTTTTCTTCTTGAAAAAGATCTCTGTTGGGTGTTTTTTTTTGGCCCCAGGAATGAAAAAAGTGACTGATTAACAGCCCCCTCCACCCAAATGCATTATTCTCAAGCCTAACGCTCAATACAATGACCCTCTCCATCTCTGCTCAAGCCTAGTGCTCAGAGCAATGGTGTTAGGATGAGGTGGTGAGAGTGGGGGCCTTATGGACCGAGTTAGTACCCTATGGAAGGACCCCAGAGAGCTGTCTTTTCCATCGATGAGGACGTAGTGAGAAGGTGCTATCTGTGAAGCAGCAAGAAGGCTGAATCTGCTGCTCTTGCGGTCTTGGGCTTCTTAGCCATGAAAACTGTGCTGGTGCCATTCACGAGCTGCCAGCTGACTGAGTCTCTGCCTTAACCCCACTTAGCCCTCCTCTGCTTCCTCACCAGAGTGCGATTTGGCTGCCTGTGCCCTGGACAGTCAGCTGCCTGATCCTACTTGCCTTTTGTGGTTGGGGATGGGGTGGTGTGGAATCTGCAGCACAGACTCTGGAAGAGGATGAGAACCACCACAGCAAACTTACCTGTGTGCTGCAGCAAGCTCCTTTAGTACCCTCCATCTGGGCCCCATTGGTCCCAAGAAAGCATCTCTTCTAATCAGCAGTTCCCGATTGGCTAGCATTGTCTGTATCAGCAATCCCTGGTCTCTCAGACAGTCCTCCTCCTGCAGGAGATACCTATGCAGCTGTGAGGCCACCTCACATACAAATTCCTGGTGTCCTTTGGCTTTAGGAAGAAGGGCCTGACAAGAAGATCTGTGAGGGGCTGGACATAAAGACAAGAAAACAGGAAGAGGGTGAAGGATATAGATGTGCCAAAACCTACCTGGAGCTTGTTAGTAGTGCTTTGAGGGCTGGGGAGAGTTCAGGTGCTATGCCTCCCTCCCTCCCTCCCTCCCTCTGTCTTTGATGGGAACCACTCTCCAGAGGTCCCTTAGCAGGAGGGAGGGGACGGGGGCCTACTGTGCTGATGCTTAGACCAAGTGTGAAGACTGGAATTTGGACAGCTAGCACTATCATAAATGCCAGTATCCCCACCGTAACCCTAGCACTCGGGAGGTGGGAACTGGAAACTGGGGATCTCCAGAGCATGTTGGCTAGTGACTATTGGAATCAAGTTCTAGGTGAAAGCAAGAGACCCTTCTCAATGTATAAAGAAGGAGGAAAGTGGTCAAAAAAGATACCTGATGCTAACCTCTGACCTCCAAGCACACACATTTGCACACACTGACACCTGCACATGTATCCATCCATAAACACGATGCACACAAGACTCATGCACCCACATGAAAAAGAATAGGACACTGAGCTTATCTGAAAGTAGCCCTCAGGAGTACTAGGGTTTCCCTCTTCTCATTTATCTTTAATACTGTTCTAAGGAATCATGGGCATTCTATTCAGAGAGATTGACAGAAGTGACCAAAGCATTGGCTTTAGCCTTACAAGCCAGAGTATATAACATTACACTTGAATGGAACATTCATTTTTCTAAGAAGTCATGAACTGCTTTTCCATCCTCCAGAAGATGATTTTCCATGGTCCCTGTGTGGTGAGTGGAAACCTAAGCTGGTTTTCCCAGGACATGTGTACTGGTTGTCCATAGCTGTGGACATCTCAGGCAGAATTGGGGAAGGCCCTGCCTGGAGTTCTCACGATTAGACAGACCTCTCTGCTCACTGTGGGTGATAAGCCAACATCAAAGTCATTGTCTTTTGTTGTATGAAGTGAACCTTTGGTCTCTGCTGCATAATACCAGGTTTCATAAAGGTCCCAGTGTACACTGGGGCAGCAGAAACAGTGGGGTGCTCTGTCTGGATTCCTCTTCCATCTGAGGGGACCGAATCGGGGTTTTTGCCTTATTTAGACAAAGATGTGTTTTATTATGACACTGAGCATTTGTTAGCACACACAGAGAGACAGAGTGGCTCACAGTGTTGAGTCCCTTATCTTGCATTGTTTATATTCCAAAAATAATTTAATTAGCTCAATAAACAAAAGCATTTTTGGGTCCATAAACAACAAGAGCCCGGGAGAAAAAAAAATCAAATGTTCTAAAGGGCAGAAAAGAAAAGTAGAAAAGTCACATTTTATTCTGGGCCCTTCTTCCTTTGTATTGTCCATTTGTACAGCTCCACACCTGAAAAAGTGAGCAAACCAAGAGTGGTGTCTGTTCTCACCATTTTGTACTGAGTTAATGAAGCCTCGTAAGCCTTCAGGACAGAAGCCTCTGAATACTAAGGCTGTGCCTGCCTTCGCTTTGTCCCCCATTTACTTAGTGGGAGGGTACACATGTTTCACACCAAGCAAGTGGACATCAGAGGATGACTTGGGAGGAGCTGTCATTTCTTTACATCATGTGGGTTCTGGAAATCAATCCTGTGTCATCAGACTTGGCAGCAATCACCTTTACACACTGAGCTATATTTCTGGCCCAGCCTTTTTAAAAGATTCTCCAAAAAAAGGTAAGATGTAAGAGACACACATAGATGGCTTGTAACTGACAAATACACGTGAAAGTGCATTCATTGATTAGGTTTTTTTTTTTTAAAGCAAGAAGAATTTAAAACTATAAGGCTAAAGGGAAATTTCTGAGAGTAAAATTGATGGGGAGTTGCCTGTTTCTTAGTCAGCCCTGTCACCCCAGACCATCTGGATCCCTTAATCTCCTGTTATTATTTATCATGTCTCTGACTTTCTATTATAGTGAACTCTTAATGCCATTAATGACAAATATCCCATGTTTTATCATATAGGTGGATCTTAGCATTCCCTTAGACATTGCAGTAGCTTGAAATGAGCAAGGCTAGACTCACATGCTTGAATACTTGGTCTTCATGTGGTGGAATTCTTTGGGAAGGAGTAGGAGGTGTGGCCTTGTTGGGGGTGGTGTATCATGGAAGGTTCTGAGGTTTTTGAAAGTCTACATCTTCTCTAGTTAGCTCTCTCCATCTTCTGCTTTCAGATCCAGATGTGAGCTCCCTGCTTTCAGATCCAGATGTGAGCTCCCTGCTAATGCTGCTGTTATGCCTTTGCTCTGCCACTATGGATTCTAACCCTCTGAAACCTAGTGAAATGTTTTAGTCATGGTGTTTTATCACAGGAATAGAGAGACCTAAGACAGACATGTGTGTTGTATTTCCAGTACTCACAGACATTAGGTAGTTAGTAAAGGACAAAGTGGGAGAAGACCTTCCAAGGTAGGGGAAATACAATGCCCTGTTATAAGGGGAGGAGATGGGAGAGCAGGGTAGCTAACAATAAAGGCCTTTAGAAAAACTTTATGGATTCCTCTATCACCATCGTGAGATATGATTTTAGATCCAAATCTTGCTTTTCCAGTGTTTTGGGGTATCCAGGACTTGCTGTGGTGGGAGTACTAGGTTCTGATGAAGCCAAGTAGTCTTAGTTTCTATTGGTAAGATTCTTGCATTTGCCTTTCACCATCTGTTGATCTCTGGTATTAGATGTTCTTGCTGTCTCTGGCTGGAGCTTGTTCCTCCTATGGGTCTGTAAGCCTGTTTCAGCACTTCTGGGAGATCAGCTCTCCTCTGGTAAGACCCATGTGCAGAAGGTTGTGGATCAACCATCCCTCCTGAGTTCTGTTGTCAGAGAACACCCTGGAGACCAGTTCTCTGCTTGCAGGAAAGGTGCACAGAAGACTATGAATCCCCTGTTCCTCCTAGTTGTAGAAGGAGGTAGAAAGGATAGTGTCCTAGCTGCCCTGTCACTTCTGTGGCCTGTGCCTCCTGGCTGGTCCTACCTTAGAAAGTCACTGGAGAGAAAATGATGATCTCCCCCTGAGTCCTGGGGTCAGACCAGTTCTCCACTTGCAGGAAAAGTGTAGAGAGGGCTGTGGATCTGCCGTTCCTCCTAGTCGTAGATGGAGATAGCCAGAAACTGGAAACAACCCAGATGCCCTTCAACAGAGGAATGGATACAGAAAATGTGGCACATCTACACAATAGAGTACTACTCAGCTATTAAAAAATGAATTTATGAAATTATTAGGGAAATGGATGGATCTGGAGAATATCATCCTGAGTGAGGTAAATCAGTGAGGTAAATCAATCACAAAAGAACACACATGGTATGTACTCACTGATAAATGGATATTAGCCCAGAAGATCGGAATATACAAAGTACAGTCCACAAACCACAAGAAACTCAAGAAGGAAGACCAAAGTGTGGATACTTCGTTCCTTCTTAAAAGGAGGAACAAAATACCCATGGAAGGAGTTGCAGAGACAAACTATGGAGCAGAGACTGAAGGAAGGACAATCCAGAGACTGCTCCACCTGGGAATCCTCCCCATATTCAATCATCAAACCCAAACACTATTGTGGATGCCAGAAAGTGCTGGCTAACAGGAGTCTGATATAGCTATCTCCTGAGAGGCTCTGACAGTACCCGACTAATACAGAAGTAGAGGCTCACAGCCATCCATTGGACTGAGCACAGGGTCTCCAATGAACGAGCTAGAGAAAGGACACAAGGAGCTGAAGGGTTTGCAGCCCCTTAGCACGAACAACAATATGAACTAACCAGTACCCTCAGAGCTCCCAGGGACTAAACCACCAACCAAAGAGTACACATGGTGGGACTAATGGCTCCAGCAGCCTAGTTGGTCATCAAGGGGAGGAGAGGCCCTTGGTCCTGTGAAGGTTCTATGCCCCAGTGTAGGGGAATGCCAGGGCCCAGAAGCTGGAGAGGGTGGGTTGGAGAGCATGGGGGGGAGGGGAACAGGGTTTTTGTTTTCCTTTTCTCAGAGAGAAAACTGGGAAAGGAGATATCATATGACATGTAGATAAAGGAAATATCTAATAAAAAAAGAAAAGAAAAGCTATATGGAAGCCTATTTCTATAGGAGCCTCAAATATACACAGCTATGAGGAATTTAAATAGAGTTATATAGTAGGGGAAACAGTACATGTTTATCCCCAACTTAATTCAGCTAGATTCATTCATGCTAGTAAATAGATCTTAACTTAATTCATGCTAGTAAGTAAATCTGGCAATAGCATGAAAGATTTCAATTCGGTTGAGTCATCAGCCAAAAGGTCCTATAGGTTCCCCCAAACATCATAGGCCATTGGATGGCACTATTGCTGAGAACAGCCTGTGCTGATGTCATCAAACATAGAGAAATGAGCTGCTGCGTAACTAGGAGCGCTTCTGGGTAGCATTCTTTGTGCTTAGAGGTACCTACCATTCAGGCTTCCAGAGAAGAAAAGCAATCAACTCTCACTCAGCTACAACCCTGTGAACAACAATGGCAACTTGCCTTCAGGATACCGGTGCAATGGCAATACACCAGTGGTGGGAATAATCAACCAACTATTAAAAATTGGATTGAAGAGTTGGGCAGTGGTATCACATGCCTTTAATCCCAGCACTTGGAAAGCAGAGGCAGGCGGATTTCTGAGTTCAAGGCCAGCCTGGTCTACAGAGTGAGTCCAGGACAGTCAGAGCTATAGAGAAAAAAACCCTGTCTCGAAAAAACAAAATAAACAAACAAAACAAAACAAAACAAACAACAACAAATTGGCTTTAAGGCCTTTTCCCTGAGGTGAGAGGCAGAATGAAGGCAAGTGTCTGAGGTGGTAGATGACTTTAAGGAAATATTGTATGACAGACACAATAAGATTAGTGTACATATGAACTTACAGAGATTCTGACAGCGCAGGTAAGACTCGCCCAGATCCAAACCAGACAACAGCCCAGCATGGGGACGAGGGGAAAGCCCCTGCCCTAACCGAGGAACTTCTCGGTGAGGTAACATTGGGTATTCCAACTGCACTGCAGAGCAGGCTCACCCCCTTTCTGTCTCCTTGAACTGGAAGAATTGGCATGTTTCATATAAAATAACTTGATCAGTAGCAGTGGAAAGCCAGAACTCTCTCCTGTCAGCTGATCTGGAGTGCATATCCTCTGTGCACTGTGCACCCACATTACTATGATGATGGGCCTGTTCTTGCCTTCAGGAAGCTGCTGTCTGGAGGATTGAATGAAAAGAACACTATATGGAAAGAAGAGTGATAAACACACAGGCATATCAATAACACCAAATGGATTTAGTGGGATATGCTCAGGGGTTCAGTTCAGCACAACTAAGTAGCTGATACTGGTTCAAACTCCAGGAGTCTGATCCCGAGTAGTTTATTTTAGGCATGTTTAAGCACTGCACAATTTTGGTGAAAACTTTCCTGGAGATAATTAATTCAGTCCTGTCTACAGAATAAAACTTAAGTGAATGTCCTTAAGGGTCAAAGTATGCTACATGAGGAATGGAGATGAGTCCATCAAAATTCTGGAAGGTACATATGACACCATCCTTCACCGCAAGTTCTATAGATTGAGAAAAACAAGCTCACAGTAAGGGGGAGAATCCAATGTAGTCTCAGCCACACAGACAGGGCAAAGGTCACTAGACTTATTAGTCATATCCACTTCCAGCCTTGCGGGCAGATAACAGATTATGCATCCCTTCATTTGAAGTGACAACCCTGTGAGTTTAACATTCCAGGCTCAAGTGTGTATCTGTGAACACAAGGACCTCTCTGCCTCCTCCATCTATATACTATTATTCATATGTCACCATCCACATATATATGTGTATATATGTATACATACATATGTATATGATCATACATTTGAGAGGGAGTGGAAGGATATGGGAGAGGTTAGAGATGGAGAGAGTGGAGTAGAAATTATATAAATGCAATAGTTTTGCATGGAATTCTAAAAAGTATACAATAATCAAAAGATAAACTTTCAATTGACATCAAGCAGGAAATGGTAATGTAACAAAATGTCTAGTGTAGAGCTGGTCCAAAAGCAAGTTGAGATGGCCCAACTGATGGAACAATCAAATGAGAATTCTGAAATAATATTAAGTAACACCCAAACTTTTACAAAGTTATTAATATTTGGAACAAATGAAGACTAAGCAAAACCACACCAAAGAAGTATTACATATGTGGAAGAATCAAATGGGAATTTCATGGCTGAGGAATGTGACAGTAGAGTTTTCAAGTGACAAATGGACTTCATTACAGAAACAAGCAAGTCTGGAGGATGAGTATAGGACAGCACAAATCCTAGAAGAGGAGCACGGATGTGCATACAGTAAGATGTGAGCCTCACTCATGACACAGTAAGGTGTGAGCCTCACTCACGACAGGGAGAATGAAACCATGTTTAGACGGATTCTCATCTGTCAGAATGACAAAAACAATGAGCTATGGATGTTCATGGCAATGAGGACATGGATATGCATGCAGGGCAATGAGAACATGGGTGTGCAGGGCAGTGAGGACATGAATGGCAGTGAGAACATGGATGTTCATGGCAATGAGAACATGGATGTGTATGGCAATGAGGACATGGATATGTAT
>NW_022196913.1:65279881-65300861 GCF_008632895.1 Mastomys coucha
TGGCAGTGAGGACATGGATGCGCATGGCAGTGAGGACATGGATGCGCATGGCAGTGAGGACATGGATGTGCATGGCAGTGAGGACATGGATGCGCATGGTAATGAGAACATGGATGTGCATGGTAATGAGAACGCAGGGAACTCTCCCAGATGCTTTAGGTCATGTAGAGAACTGTGTTCACACCTCTCTGATCCATGTGCTTTTCAGCTTTGTGAACCTGCTTGAGGCCATTTACCATCTACATGTGGGGTGACATCTGTACTCTACTATTCCTGGTGACGCTGTTGCAAACCCAAGGAAGATAGAAAGGATGTCATGTCTGCCATTTGGCTGCTGGGTAAATGAACTCATGCATCCATATAATGGATGGTTAAATGCTAACACAAACAGAAGAACATGGTATGGAGCACAGGATTATGTGTTTTCATGTAGAAAATAAAGAGCTTGTGATCTGAATTTGTATCCATTTGTATAAGCATGAAGAATCTGTGTAAGTACAGGTGACAAGGGAGGGAGGAATTGTGGGGTCTGCCTGTTAAAGTACTGTGTTTGTTGAGCTATATGATGTCTATCAAAAGTAAAAAAAAAAAAAAAAAAAAAAAAAAAAAAAAAAAAAAAAAAAATACGCCAAAGCTAAACATGTGCCTGAGAATACACAAATGCACACACATGCACACATACATACACACAGGAGAGAGAGAGAGAGAGAGAGAGAGAGAGAGAGAGAAACAGAAATACACAGAGAGACAGAATGGGGGAGAGCAGGAGGGAAGGAGAGAAAGGGAGGAAGGGAGATAGAGAGAAGGAGGGAGGGAGGAAGAAGGAGGGAGGGAGGGAGGGAGAGGGAGGGAGGGAGGGAGGGGCCAGACCTTTACATCCAATCCCAGGGCCTTATCATAGTGGTCCCTTCAAGTCTGGGTGAGGTAAACCTACCCAGGGTTTCAGTTAACAAGGCTGAATATTGATCCCATAGTATGAAGAGGCTTAATGTCAACGGAGATATTGTTTCTTCTCAGTCTATGTTACACTTCCTGATGATACCCATGAGGGCACTGCTCGGAGTGAAAGCATTTTCTCGCGGCTGAGGTTGTGAGAGCTTGGTTTTCCACCTAACACCCTACTTTGCATATCCTATTGCTTTCTGCTCATCTCACGGGGCTTCCGAATGTTTCAAAGAGTTCTTTCTGGATTCATGCACCAAGCTTGTGCCATACGCTGGTGTTCCGATCATGAATACTATGCAGAGTATGCAGGCATGGCCTTCAGTCCTGACTTCCAAATCCCAAGACTCACCCTGTCCCCATCACAAACCATCACCTTTGCTCCAGCCCTGAACATGGTGAATGTTTCCTTTCCTGCATCAACAATTTGATTCTGGTATTCCTTGGGGCTGAGTGACCCTGATTGTGGTCTGTCTTCAGACTACCCCTGGCTGTAGACACCAGGGCTCCCCCAGAGGATCAAGTTGCTTCCCTGAAATCTCAGAGTCAAGAGGCGCCAGGTCTTTCCATCTGTTTGATCTGGGCTGCTTTCTCAGGAGGGCACACTTGGTGTGTGCAGCTGCTCCTGCCTGTAACTTTGGCTGACACCCAGGACAGCTGCTAAGGGGACATGAATCTCCCTCCCTCTTTGTTCCATTGAGCCCAGGTGATTCCCTCTAATTGGCAAACAAAAGCCATTGGAATAAGGCAAAGAGAAGGCCAACCCATGCAGAGCTCTGCACAAGTCATTTAAAATGAAATCAATCTCGCTCCTTCCCTTCCCCGTCAGTGTTCTGAAATAATATTTGAAGTTCTGTTTGGTCTCTTTGGAGAAATTCCAATGAATTGAGGCATAGTGGAACTATATTTCAAGCCATGATTGCACTCAGAACTTCTGAAAAGTGATTCTGACTTAGGGGTAATACAGAGTATGGATTTAATAACCTGCCGTGTGACTTCTCCCTTAGGGGTTTTTCTTAAGGAAATGACGATAAAATACAGACCCAGCTGTATTTTCCAAGAATGGGTGTTAGTCCACAGTGTTTTATTTTTATTTATTTCTTTATTTAATTAAAAGTTTTAGAATTATTTATTTTACTTTATGTGCATGGGTGTGTTGCCTGCATGTGTGTATGTATAGGCCTGGTGCCCACAGGGTCAGATGGTGTCCGATCTCCTGGAACTATAGTTACATATGGCTGTGAACCAAAATGTGGGTGCTAGGAGCTGAGTCCTTTGCAAGAACACAGCCTGTGCTCTGAACAATTGAGCGGCACCCCTACCCCCATCCCCATCTTCATTTAATTGTATTCATCCACAGTGAGATGAGTTTTTAATTTTTAAAATGTTAACATTTGAAAGAAAATATACAAAGCTTTCTATTATACCTTACGTTTGTTTGAATAACGCTCTCCTCATCATTTGTTAGCTGAATATTAGAGTTGGGGAGGGGAGTCTGTCACTGAACCCCTACCCCAGGCCCCCAGTCCTGCTTGCTCTGCTCATGGACACCCATGCTGGATACCCCATAGCAGCTTATCACTGCTGGCTACCCACACCCAGAGAGGACAGCTTGTACACACCACACACACTGCCTCCATAACTGACCTCATGCCTGCTCAGAGGAGGCCCCTGCATGGTGGGGATGCATTCTTCCATGGCCTGGCCACTGAGTGAAGCCAATGCTTACCTTTAAAGTGGTTGCTTGTCTGCAAACACTCTTTAGTGGGAGAACAACCTGCAAATTTATTTTTAAAACAAACACCCTCCAAGAATTACAAAAACGCCAACTCATTTGTTTCCACTGTTTCATGTTGTATCCGTATACACACTAAGTGTGTGCAGTCCTTCTAGGCATCCTAAAAAAAAAAAGCCCTCATAAACTCGGTTATAGGATGGCTCAATAGGTAAAGTGCTTGCCCTAACTCCACAAGGTCAGGGGTTCAGATCCCCAGCAGTCATTCAAAAAGTCTGGCACTAGAATCCCAGCACTCAAAAGGCAAAGGCAGGTGGATCTCTGAGTTACAACGTAGCCTGGTTTACACAGCCAGTTCAAGGGAGCCAGGGCTACACAATGAGACCCTGTCTCAAAAACAAAAAAAAACAAAAAACAAAAAAACTTTAATATTTTTGATACAACTGTTTCAAACTTTAGTTCTAAATTTGTTATGGCTTGAACTGCTTCGGCACAGAGGCCACTCTACAGGGGGACATACAGTGCTGACTCCCACTGTCCTCACTAAACCGTGGTACCCTGTTTTAAACTCCTGTGTCTCAACTCACCAAAGCCTTTTCCTAAAGCCTGGCTGGCAAATATCCATTTCCAATGCGATTTTCTTACAAACTGATCCGAATTTGTCACTTTAAAATTTTTTTCTAAAACATCAGAGTTAAAAATTTGGTAGCTGTTGCCAAAGTAACCAAGTACATGCCATAACTCAGTACAGAAGTGTGTCTGTTCCGTTCCCTTGGACCTCAGATGGCCTGTTACTGCTTCACCTAATAGAATATCATAAAAGTAATGCCACCTGACCTCAGACTCCACACAGGAAGCCATCCGAGTTTCGTCTCTGTGTTCGACAGGGATGGCAGGAGAAACAGAACAGCTAAGGTCTGAAGAAGCCCTGTTTTTGTCTCCTGCCATCTGGAGAGCAGTAGAATGGGAAGGCCTGAGAGCTACTGACCAATGGAGCAGATTCCAGGCTGAATCCAAAGGCCTTAATCACTGAAATCAGATGACCTGAGCTCTTCTCACCACACCCTCTTACATGCTGGGAGGTCCCTACTCATACCAGGGGGCCCCTTTGTGTCCTAGACACACTCAGCAGTAACACTCACCCAGATGCTGAGCATCTGCAGCTCAGGCAACCTTCATACATAAAGTCAACCTCACACTGAAGATTGTCAGCCGTGGTTCTTAGGGGCCACTCAGAGCCACCAAGGGTGAAGAAGCATCAAAGGTGCAGCTGGAGAGAGAAGAAAAGATACCTGGTCATCCTTCCTGTTTGTTCCCTAGAGGTGGAGGAGACATCATTAGCCTCCCCTGCTGAAGGCTGAAGGCGTAGGCAGAACATCCAGGGAGAACTCTCTAGCCGCCCACCTACACCCAGGCCACAGGAATGATACTTAGTTACCTTAAGCAACTCACTTTGGCAGTGGTTTTACGATGTAATAGTTCTCTGGATGATAATCCTACTGAAATGCAACATTTGAAAGACCTTTAAAACAAGTTTGGTTAAGTTTAGACCTAGGTTTTAACTCAGGAACGGATACAAGTGCCTTCTTTATGGCTTTAGCCATGGCAACAGTAAACACTCTGAAACAGCATTCCCAGAATACTCTTTTGCAGACAAAAGTGTCTATTGAAGAAGCATTGCTCTCCAACTGTTATAGCTTTAAATGCCTCTTTTTCTAATAGGAGAAGATTAAGTACATTTTTCCCCAAAATGCACTTCTAACCATGTCTGTCACCGCAGAAAACTCATTTTTCTTTTTGCTTTTTTATTGAGAAACAACTTTAGAAAAAAAAAATACACACAGAGCCTTGAATCATCTTCACATGAATTCTTCAGCTGTTTTCACTTTACCATGTTGGCATTATCTGTCTCTCTTACTCTGTACACATAGCACTGTTTATTAACTCTCTGTTCTTCCATGTCTAAACAGGGCAATGGTCGGTACCAGTACTTAGCATTGAGGAGCACTGCTCTCTGACAGACAAGCTTAGTCCAAAATCTCACCAGCTCTTCCAATAATTCCTTTGTAGAACAGTAAGAATGAAGTCTACACGGAGGCAGTAAGCTAGTGTCACACTTCACGGGCAGGCCTCTTCTGTGCTCTTTAATCTGGGATGGGTCCTTAGTCTTCTGTCTAGTTGTAACCACACGAAAAAGGAAAAAAAAGCAGAGCCAAGTTGCTTGAACTTTAAAACATGTCAAAGCTAGGGGAGACAGAGCAAGACATGATGGCTGTGACAGGTAAGGGAGGGGGCTGAGGTCACATGCTGTCAATAGGGTCAGTGGCATGGTGTGTAGCAGCCTGGAGCTTATGCAGATGTAGACTGTGGGATACCCCTGGCAAAGGTTCACTTTCTCTATCAAAGATCCACCATAGTCCATGTTGCCACCCAAAGCCATGTCTGTGTCTGTGGTCCATTCTGTTGCCCCAGACTGCTTTGAAATCTGAGATCCAAGTGGACTTAGATGACGTCCTTAGGATTTTGCTGCCTCTGGGAGGCCATGTTGATATGAGAGGCATGTGTAGCCAACTAAGGTCATGCTGAGGCTCATGGTCTGTGCAGCTGCTGAGGGTCATGAATGTGTCAATGGTCCTAATATGATCAAGGGCTATGTTCATGTATGTGGCCTGTGTGACTACTGAAGCCCATGTAAATGTCTATGGTCAGGGCTGCTGCCTGAAGCCATGTTGATGTCCATGGGTGCTGGAGAGCTGACCCCACCCCTCACAGGAGAGCTGGCCCTGCTCCTCTCTGGATGCAGCATGACTCACCTCAGTTGATGGCTTTGGTAAGGGTGGAGGTGGAGAAAGAGTAACCTTTCCATGGGGGACCAGTAGAAATATGATCGTGCTCTAGTGAGCATATATACAACACAAAAAGATCTTTTTTCTTTTTCTTTTCTTTTTTCGGGGGGCGGGTGGGGCATCTACAGGGAAAGGGAGCACACATGGGAGGACTGGAAGGTTGAGTACAATTGGGGTACGTGACATGAAATCCCAAAGTAATCAACAAGAAATGTTGCAGAATAAACTTTTAAATGATTTTCATTGAATTGAGAAATTGTTTATAAAATATATAACAAGCCAACATCAATTTGAATATTTCCAAGCATTCCTAGAGAGCTTTATTTTTGTGTTGTAATTTACTTGTTCAATACTTTATTCCTTCTTTTGGTGTCAGTGGCCCTTTTCATGACCTTACTGGTCATTTTAAGACTCTAACCTTTTAACTGAAGTTATCTGCTCACAGTAGTGAGAATAAATCACTGTCCAATATCTTCCTGATGATATTCACATTCTCTGCTTAATTGTTTTGTTTGTAAAATCTTGCATTTGTGAGGTTTCTTTTTCTTCTGTACACCCTCGTGCTCATTGTCTGTGGTCGTTCTTATCCATAAACTCCTCACATGATTTGTTACATACTGACCTTAGGTCCCTGTGAGCCCACACCTCCTGGTGCCTTGCTTGTGTACATTTTTGCCTCCAGCAGCACTGTACTCATTGTTTGCACAGTTTCAAGGCTCCTCATCACAGCCTCTGGAAGCTGGGCTTACCAGCAACAGTGTAGTATTTCAGCTTAACAAACAACATTGTCTCCAACAAAAATGTGGAAAATACCACCAAGGTTCCAGGAAAAAGATACTCACTTGGGTATGGAAGCCGACACAGGAAAACAATGTCACCTTGTTTGACTCTGGCTGGCAACATGTACGTCAGATAACTAAACTCAGCCCACATGGAACTGCTCTGCTGACTTAAAACGATGCAGAGAGGCATCGAGGGAGATGACTACAGGAGAGGAAAGAGAGAACGAGAGAGAGAGACAGAGAGAGAGAGAGAGGGAGAGAGAGAGAGAGAGAGAACAGATACTACAGGCAGACAGTCCCATGGAAATATTGAGCTCAACAATGATAATACATCTATATATGAAGAAAAAGCCCAGAGAAATTAACATCTAGAAGGATCAGAGGGGTGGAGGCCTGGAACTCAGAAAAGCTGGGATAATCTGTCTTCTCTAGCACAAGGGGAAAACATCCTAAGTCCCGGCATACTGAGAACGCAGGTGATTCTCAGAGAGCCTAGGGGGAACTTGCCTGAGCAGAGAAGCAAAGTCCACATCCATCACACGCAGTTTGCTCTCAATAGACAAAGATGGAACCTGAGACCCTGTGAGGATCAAACTATTTCATAGTCATCCAAAAGCGCATCTCAAGAATAGTCACAGGGCTAAGGAGATGGCTCAGCAGGTAAAGGCGCTTGCTATCAACACTGATAACCTGACTTTGATCTCCAAGACCTATAGGGTGAAAGAAGAGAAGAAACTCCAGCGAGTTGTTCTCAGGTGGCCAGACATGTCTCTCTCATCCCTCAATGATTGCCAGGAGAAGGAGAGATGGTTTCTTTAATGATGTGGCCTATGGTAGGGCCTTGCTAGGGCAGGTCTTGTTGATGGCTTTTAATAAGTGTGTTACAGTTTTCCTCTTACCAAGCTAGCTCTCAAATGACTGAGACTGGACTATTATATCACTTAACAAGCTTTGCAGGGCAGTGGTGGTGCACGCCTTTAATCCCAGCATTTGGGAGGCAGAGGCAGGTGGATTTCTGAGTTGAAGGCAAGCCTGGTCTACAGAGTGAGTTCCAGGACAGCCAGGGCTACACAGAGAAACCCTGTCTCGAAAAAAAAAAAAAAAAAGATAATGCTCATAAGCCCAGAAATATGCATATCTAAGAAAATATGTTCTAAACACAAGCAAAATTGGGTCTTTTTCAGGAACACCACAGCCAGACCATGCACACAAAAAGCTTTGTAAGGCATCCTCCAGGCACCAAGCAAAGTAACACCCTTCAGAAACCACAAAAGAAAAGTACAAAAAAGGGTAATTATGTGGGTAATTATTTCATATTATTTAAGTTGGTTTAAAATACAGCTGATGACTTAAAGGATGATAAAGAGATTTTTAGAACATATGTAAAACATCTAGCAAGCATCGTGAAGGCTGTGAAGGATAGGAAACGAACAAACTCATACAGCACTGTGTTACAAGATGCAAAGGTGTGTGGTATCACCTGACCCATCAAAGCTATATGCGAATAAAACCAGAAGACCCAGAGTTAGAGCCAATATGGTAAGAAGGTTGTCCACTGTGCCTATCTGATTGATACAGAGAAACTAACACCATTGGGAGAATAAATTCAATGTTTCCATTTCCTGGGAGTGCGGGCACTCTTACCCTGAGACTTCATGGGAAGGTGACAGGTGCTAGTGTCTGTCAGGAAGCAGAAAGAAGCAAGGGGAAGCCTGGGCCAGAGCCTCTGCTATGACTTGGTGCATCAGAGCTGGGAGGTGACACAGGGTGGGTAAACTGAGTCAGAATGTGGTGCTCTAGCACATTGTTGCTTCTAATTGTCCAGTACTTGTGCTGTGTGTGTGGTTCTGTTTTCTGTTTCTTCCCTCGGGGTGTCCAGACATTACTGCACACCAGGTAGGAGAGGGTGGAGCAGAGTCAAATCTATAGCCAGCTTCTTCTCTCAGGACATCCAGGCACTGCTCTATACCAGGACAAGATAAAGTGAAGTCCAGAATGTGGGTGTCAGTAGGATCCAGGTCCACCAGTGATACCTAGGGGAGAAGGCCTTCCCTAAGGATTTCGGTGTTACAGCTCTCTCAGATGAGGTTTGGGGAATCAGCTTGTGTACATACACTTTGTTCAGGGTGAATCAGGGTCTCTGAAACACTGAAGGGGACCAGGCTAGAGGATTCATGCTCCCTGACTTCTGCACTTCTGCTAGAGTGTCAGTAAAGTGGAGTGGCATGGCCTTGCTGCATGGCAGATGAGGGCAACAACAGAAGAGAGTGGGGGAAATCAGAAATGAGACCCAGGCACACAGATACGGAAGGCTGGTTTTCGACAAAACAAAAGGAAAGTTAGTGAAAAATGTTAGTCTCGAGTAAACACGTCTAGAAGAATTCTCTACCATGTCCAGAAAATAAACGTTGATCTCTGCTTTGTACCACACACAAATGTTAACTCAGTGTGATTATTAATTTTGTAAAATATAAAAGTGTAAAACATCTAGAAGAAAATCTTACAAATTTGAATGATATAAACATCTTATATAGAGAAACTAAAGGTATATTGTGTAAAATAATCTCTGTCCCTATGTCTGTCTCTCTCTGTCTGTCTCTCTTTCTCTGTGTATGTGTCTGGATGTTTTTATCATAAAAGCTCCATTTAAACAATGATGGAGATCTAAGGAAAGTGAGAAAAGGAAATGACAACCAGAGAAGGCCGTTGGATGGCCTTGTTTTGAACAAACAGATGAACAGCAGGAAGAGAACCAGAGAGAAATGACGTCACAGAAACCTGTAGCAAGGGCACTGACATATGGCTTTGAATACGCTGCCTTCCTCAATAGCAAAAGAGCAGTAATCCTTTACTAAAAAGAAAATGCATATATCTGCTAGCTAATGCTTCTTCCCCTACCTAAGTCCACTTAATTCTCACACCATACTCCTGAGGATGAGTATTTGAGTTCTAATTACAAAGAGCACGCCTTACAGAGGGAAGAGACATGCTCAAGTAGGGTCAAGCATAACTGAAAGCAGTTGATTGGAGACATTCTACTTTAGAATGGGACAAAGTCCATTTCAGACTCACCAGCAATGAACTACAGATCCATCTGCACCCAACTGAAAGAGCAATTATCTCTCTATGAAGGCATCCAAGGGCTGTGGAAGATAGTTAGATACTGGAACCAAGCTAAAGAAATTGACTCTTTTGGCTTGTTAAAACAAAACACTAAAACTTAAAGTTTTCAACTCTATTCATAAGCAAATGGCTCACAATATCATCCATGTGACTTGGTCTCGGAACATGGAAAGTATGAATAAATAATAAGTTGTGAGTTACTTCTATAAACAGGAGTCTTCCGCAACTGCCTTTTAGAAGTCGTCAGTTCTCTACTTCTCTAAAAACCCTAGGGCCAGAAACTTTTATGTGGCCTGATTTTCAGCCCTTCATTAGAGGGAAAGCATTAGAATGTATTGTTTTTATTTAGCCGGCCTGAGAGCTAGCTTTGTCCTCTCCCAATGCTAGCCTCCATCTCTCCATATCAACCACTTCCCTTTGAATCTGGAGGACAGGAATTTGATAGCGTACAGAATTTAAATCAACTAAGCCAGAGAGATCTAGACAGAACCAAGAAATTCTGGGACTTAACCATCATGATTCTTTGATCTCAGTAAGTTCAACCCCGTTGTTTGTTTAAAGACTTCTCAGGACTGACTGGACTTTCCAGGGAGCCCAAGTTTGTTTCCTTTCCTTGGCTGATACCACTCTGCTTTCCAGAGAGGCGAAATGAAACCAAACCATACAGGGTTGTCAGCAAAAAGCAAGATATATTATCAAACTTTAACTTTTGAACCAGCTTTGCAAAGGTTGCTAAACTGAGCAATCGTGGCTGTGCGGTGTTCAGCATCTCACATCTTGTTTTTCATTTAAATATGCTATTTAAATTTATAATGTTACATGTTATTCAAAGCTTCTTTTAAAGAAATAACTAGTTCCATTCTAATAATGCTAAATGCCTTTTAATGTCTCCCTTGTGAGTGAAGAGTTTCTTCTCCCCTAAAATTCATGTTACAACGCAGACGCGGGCTTTTGAGGTGAGTGACAGGGTTCAGACATTCCCGTGACAAGCTCAAGAGCAGAACACGCTCCACTTGGACCACAGCTAGGAGTTTTGTTCCCTGTAATCTTGCAGTGATCAGTGGTTGGAAATTTTGTTCCCACTGGTCAAATGCCACGGTAGGGCAAAGGCTCTGCACCTTCAAGTGTTTCCGACCCAGTCTACTGACTCTTACCTGGATCCTAAGATAAGGGTTACCTTAACTAATTAGAAAAGTGCTTTTGACTAAAAATTGTTTATTACACCTCCTTTTCCTACCTAAAGATTAAGTGCACACACACACATGCACACACACACACACAAAGAGAGAGAGAAAGAAGGAGGAGGTAAGATTTCTAGTTCATCTTCCAAAGTCAGACTTATGTCTGTCATGAGATGAAAATAAGAAAAGGAGGTCATTAAAGCATGTAAACTTCATGAAGAAAAACCTACTGTGTGCTCAGAGGAACTAGGCATTGGACTTGGTAACTTCCGTGCTGTGTACAGGAAGTAAGACTTCAGCCAGGAAGGAGACCAGGCATGTTAGCCAACTAATGTGGGCCACCCTGGGTTATTTAAAGAATATTTAGAGAAAGTCTGTGTGTAAAATAAATTTAGAGTGAGCAGTGGAGGATGGAAATATTGTGATGATATTGCTTTACATGGGAACACAAATGACTATGGTTCTATTATACCCAAAGTCTGTGAGACAGAAGAAAATAAGATTCAGGCAGTAAGAGATTTTTTATCTGTTTGCTAACTGGCTGCTACCTGGAGCCTGGTTAGCATGCACATGTTCACATGTACACACACACACATTTATATTTCAGTTATCTACCACATATGACAGAAAATATGTAATATTTTTCTAAGTCTGTTTATTTTGTTTTAAAAGAGCCCAGTTTGGGGAAATGGACAGGTGGCTTAGTGGTTAAGAATACCTCCTTGCAGAAGATCTGAGTTTAGTTCTCAACACACATGAGGCAACTCAGAAGCCACTGTAATGCCAGGTGTAGGGCATTACAATGAGACACCTGTGACAACAGCACACACGTGCACATGCCCCCACAAAGATACACCTAATTGAAATAAACCTCAAAGTGAAGGCTCAATTTTAACGCCCAGTGAGGAGGAAGAGAAGTGTGTGTGTGTGTGTGTGTGTGTGAGAGAGAGAGAGAGAGAGAGAGAGAGAGAGAGAGAGAGAGAGAATGTGCACATGCACACATCTAAGTTATAAAAAATATTTTCCAATATGAGCGAAAACATACAAACACACACTCTCTCATACATACACATATGCTAACAAACATACACATGCACATGCATGATCTCACAGACTTTTATAGAGCATGGATAAAGCTATAGTTCTCAGGGTTTGAAAGCACAGAATATGATTAAATGCAGAACCAGTGAACAGCAGCTGTATTCTTAGCGGAGGAAAAGATTAAGATATATCTATCTGTCTACCTCTCTTTCTCTCTGTCTCTGTCTCTATCTCTATCTACACACAGAAAAAGGGGGGTTCTATACAACTCAAAAATGCCAGCAGAAGTGTTTGGAGGAGCTTGCACGCATTCAGGGTGGCCTAGCTGGAGACAAGCTGGGGTTCAGGCCTGGTAAGACCTGAAGGGGCAGCAACAGTGCCACCGCAGAGGTTAAAGCAACAAGGGCAGAGAACTAAAGCCAGTTAGGTTGATGAGTGCTGTGAAGCCTGAGGGAGCATCTCTGAGATGAAGCTTGAACTGCCTTGGCAAAGAAAGGGGTTACAGTATTTCTCAGAGCTTGGGAGAGAGGTGACCTTTAAAAGGAGGGCCACTGGGTTGAAACTCATGTGTTAAGTCTCTGAAATGCAAAAAACTGCAACTTCCTTTATACTCTCCTATTAAACCCATCTTTCTCTGGAGACTTCTGGCCAATGTAAACTTGCCAAATTGAAAGTAACTGTCTCTGCTGTTTGTTACAATTCAAGTTCAATTCAAGGTTAAAGTCTCTTAGAACTGCTCTTTCCTCCTGCCTGCCTCCTGGGATAGGACTCTGCATGCCGACTTCTGACTCCTCCCATGTTTCCAATGCACAGAGAGTAGAAGCTGGGTAAATGATGTCATTGGCTCTACTGGGTGCGGTCCTGGCAGCTGCTGCGCACATGACTGGTGTCAGGTGTGGCTCCGTATATCTGCATGGATGGGTGCTATGAACAGTTGCTCTAGGGATCTTAACTATCGCTCCCTATTGAATAAACCCAGTCAGCTTTGGATAGAAAGTGTCCTCTTTCTGAGCAAGAGGGAAGTTGGTCTCCAGGGGCATTTCCTCTGTGGCGGTGTATTGCCACAGGTCCATTTCTGTTTCTTTGTGCTTCCTGACTTCCATGAGAGAAGAGCAATCTGTTGACATGCCTGTTTGTCACGATGTTTCAGGCCTTTCAAGGAGCCTAAGAGCAATAGCACTTATGTGGTTCTTTTAAACATATTTTTGAAGTTGGGGGATGTGGAGATTGAAAAACAGGTAGAGTACTTGCCATACAAGCATGAAGACTGAGGTTTCGATCCCTAGCACCTGTCAACGCTGGTTGAATGTGATGGCCCAACTATAATCCCAGAGCTCAGAAGTGAGACGCAGAGAATCATTCCTGGAGCAAACTGCGTAGTTGGATTAGCAAGAATCAACATGCTCTTGGTTCAGCTGAGAGACTCTGTTTTAGAACATAAAATAGAAGACAATTGAAGGAGGCACCATACATCAACCTCTGTCTTTTATATAAAAACTCACACATACACAAACACATATGTATGTATGTATGTATGTATGTATGTGTATGCACCTGAAAACATACATGTGCTATGTGCCTGGAAATACACATAGACATGTATGTATGCTATCCACGTGTGCATACGTAAATAGTATAGAACTAGTTTAATGTAAACCAAAAATAAAGTATTTAGATTTCCAGTCTTCATTCAGTAAGAACTTTGTGTAAATTATTGCCTCTCTGAAGATGCTTTCTTTGTTAACTATTTCAGAGCACTAGCTGACATCCTCAGTCTTGACAGTTATCGATTGTCTTTGGTCTGGGAACATTATATTTTGCGTATCTGTGGCCTAGCAGGATAGCAATGGAAGATGACCGACCTTGATCTGATCTGGGTGAGGAGAGACTTCCTATATTCGTGCTAATAACAAACACATCTTTATAGGGCTTTATACTTCATAGGATACATGTGTGTTACATAGTTTCATTTTATCTCACATTAAAGAGCTCTGGTAACGTCAAAGACACTTCAGTTAGGAAACGGGTTACTGGTCCAGAGCCACCAGAGTCTCAGATCCAGTGTAGAAAGTTCACTTCCTTCTGGCTTAGGGAATAAAGTCGTCCTTTGATTTTTTTCCTCCTGCCACACTGCTCTTCGGAGCCTGGAACTTGTTCTTATGTTGTGATGTGGGTGGTAGAAGAAGGTCCAGTCCTGGCTTGCAAAGGGCCACTTTCTTGCAACATAGATGATAAAAACGAGTAAGGGGACAGCTTATGCTATTTATACTGTGTGTGTGTGTGTGTGTGTGTGTGTGTGTGTGTGTGTGTGTGTGTTTGGCCACTGTAGAAAACACTATCAATTTCTCAGGAAGTTGAAAATATAATTACAGTGTGTTTCAGAGTGTGCATCCAAATAATTTAAAACATGGGGTCTGACAAGCATTTATACACTCACAGGAGCATTAATCTCACAAAAGAGATGTGTGAGCTAAATGCTAATGAATGGGCAACACCTGGTACATAGACACCATGTGACGTTCTTCAGCAACCTTGCCTGGCCATGAGTCTCTGATGCTCACTGACACTTCTCTGGCCAAGGCTAAGGATGGCTCCAGTCTATCTGTGTAACTAGAAATACTTAGGAGGCAGTTTTACATCTCCATTTAGCAAAAGAGAAGCAGTAGCTTTGCCCCTAGGGTCTACGACCTCCCAAGCCATGGGCCTTAACCAGGGGTACAGCACCAGGCGTGAACCCCTTCTTGTACACCAGGCTTCAGATCCAGTCAGAAAAGGCTGGGTTGCCTCCATGACTGTTAAACCATGTCACTATTGTACGAGTGGACACAGGTTGCCTGGCAGGTTGATATTGTAGTATTTAAGGTCTAGAACTGTCTAAGACCATGGATGCTTTTTCTCCATCAGTTGCCTGCATAGCACTCTCCTGCACCATGAAAACTAGCCAGTATGGACGAGGTTTCCCATTCGGTTCCAGCTTGATTGTTCTGCGTCTCATATACAAAGCATGTGGTGTTTTCAATAGTAAGGACTTAACATCTAGTGCTTGTGAGCAATGAAGAGCAAGAGCCATAACAGTACTGTTTCAGGAGCCTCTGGGCAGCTCTGGCCCACAGCTCAGAGGGAGATAGCCATACCTGGCACTGGAATTTTCATTTCATGATATATTGCTTCTGGGCTCAGCATTAGTTGTCCCTATTGTACATTTCCATTCCAATTCTTCTCTTCTTTAAGGAGTAGGTTTCAAGTACGGTTTTGTTATTAATTCTTAGTTTTGATTTATCCCTCCCCCGTGGCCTGCTTTCTCCCATCCCTGCTTGAACCTTGTTATTTCCAGTATTTTGCATCTCTGCTTTCATATTTTATGTCTGCTATGCTCGCTTCTCTTAAGGCCTCTTCCCCCAGTGCCCACGGGTCCCCTTCTAATTTCCAAGTCTCTACAGACAATTTAAGCTAAATATATAAATTCAAAACTTCAAAGCTATGATCCACATCCGAGAAAGAACACAAGGGCAATTGACTCTCTCTGGCCTGGGTGACTGCACTTAATAAAATATTTTACAGCTGCACCAATTTTCCTGCAAATTTTAGAATTTCATTTTTCTTTATACTTAAGTAAATGGTTATTCTGCTTATGTGTCACCTTCTCACCATCCAGTAATGATATCCAGGGATATCCTATATGTCATCTTATTTAAAAGATGAAGAAGAGGAAGAGGAAGAGGAGGAAGAGGAAGAGGAGGAGGAGGAGGAGGAGGAGGAAGAAGAAGAAGAAGAAGAAGAAGAAGAAGAAGAAGAAGAAGAAGAAGAAGAAGAAGAAGAAGGAGAAGAAGAAGAAGAAAGAAGAAGAAAGAAGAAGAAAGAAGAAGAAGAAGAAGATATCCAATCAGAAAAGTTATTATCAAGAAAACAAAAGACAGCCACTGCTTGTGAAGCACAGAGAGAAAGAAATTCACATAGTGGATGGGATTGTAGATTAGTGCCAGCACTGGAGAGATCAATATGGAGGCTCCTTTAAAAGCTAAAAGCAGGGGCTCAGTGGTTAAGAGTACCAATTGCTCTTCCTAGAAGTCCTGAGTTCAATTCCCAGCAACCACATGGTGGCTCACAACCATCTATAATGGGATATGATGCCCTCTTCTGGTGTGTCTGAAAACAGCAACAGTATACTCATATACATAAAATAAATACTTCTTTTTTAATTAACTAATTTATATTTTTACACCCCATATTTTATTCCCCCCATCACCCTCTGACTGTTTCACATCTCATATCTCCTCCCCACCCCCCCCCGTCTCCGCATGGATGTCTGCACCCCCAATCCCACCTAACCTCTAAACTCCCTGGGGCCTCCAGTCTCTTGAGGGTTAGATGCACCATTTCTGAATGAACACAGACCTGGCAGTCCTCTATTGTATGTGTGTTGGGGCCTCATATCAGCTGATGTATTCTGCCTTTCAGTGGTCCAGTTTTTGAGAGATCTCGGGGGCCCAGATTGAGACTGCTGGTCCTCCTAAAGGGTTACCCTTCTCCTCAGCTTCTTTCAGCCTTCTCTAATTCAACAACAGGGGTCAGCTGCTTCTGTCCATTGGTTGGATGCAAATATCTGCATCTGACTCTTTCAGCTGCTTGTTGAGTCTTCCAGAGTACGGTCATGCTGGGTCTCTTTTTGTGAGCGCTCCATAGCCTCAGTAATAGTGTCAGGCCTTGGGACCTCCCCTTGAGGTGGATCCCACTTTGGGCCTGTCTCTGGACCTTCTTTCCCTCAGGTTCCTCTCATTTCCATCCCTGTAATGCTTTCAGAAAGGATCAAATATGGGTCAGAGTGGTGACTGTGGGATGGCCCTCCTCCCCCTCATTTGATGACTGCAAACTGGTACAATCACTCTGGAAATCAATCTGGAGGTTCCTCAGAAAATTGGAAATAGATCTACCTGAAGACCCAGAAATACTACTTTTGGGAATATACCCAAAAGATGTCCCCCCCCATTCCACAGGGACACATGTTCCACTGTGTTCATAGCAGCCTTATTTGTGATAGCCAGAAGCTGGAAACAACCTAGATATCCTATGACAGAAGAATGGATATAGAAAATGTGGTTCATTTACATAATGGAATACTACTCAGCTATTAAGAATAAGGACATCCTGAGTTTTGCAGGCAAATGGATGGAACTAGAAAATATCATCCTGAATGAGGTAACTCAGACCCAAAAGGCTATGCATGGTATATACTCACTAATAAGTAGATATTAGCCAAAAAATAAAAAAATAAATAAAAAGTACAGAATACCCAAGATACAGTCCACAGAACTCAGAAAGGTCAACAAGCTAAAGTGCCCAAGTGAGGATGCCTCAGTCCCACTTGGGAGGGAGAAGAAAGCAATCACAAGTGTGGAGGGAGGGAGGGACCTGAGAGAGAAAGTGGATGGCGGGGAGTAGAGGGGAGAGGGGAACCTGATCTGGTATTGGGTGAGGGTAAAGGACTGAAGCCCTAAGGGCCAGTAGAAAGAATGGAAACAGGCAACCTCCAGAGATTGGAGGTTGGGGGTACCCTCCAGAATGTACCAGGGACCTGGGAGGTGAGAGACTCTCAGGACTCAAAGGGAGGGAGGGACCTTAGGACAGTAGGGAGAGGGAACTTAGAGTCCACATCTAGCCAGAAGACAGGGCATTAAATAATTCTGTAAAAAAAAAAAATGCTAAAAGCAGAGCTAGTATATGATGCCGTTGAAGGATCAAAGGCAGTGTGCTAGCAGCACCTGCAGATCCTGGTTCTCCCAGCACTTTCCCTACCAGCCCTGACACACCTACACCTGTGCTCCGCCACTCAGCGGGAAAACCTGGGAGGTCCTGCCAGACACTGACGTTCTCCTCTGATCCTTTGTTTATCTTGTATTTTCTTCATTGTTTTCACGGAAAAGATACTTATCTTTAAATGTTACAAGTATACGAGTTGCTTTGTTAAACTAAGTTTGTACAGGATTATTTAAGTAAATGTTACACTCACAGTTACAGTGTGATTTAGAGGATAAGGACAGAAAGCTTGTCCAGTAAAGTTCAAACCCAGTTTTCCTTCAGGTGTGTTTGACCCTGGGTTGGTGGGGGGGTCTGAGAGTGAAACCCACAGGCATGGAAAGCAGGATTCACTTCTCTGGTTCACTCTCATCCCTGGCCACAGGGATGGCCAGAGCAGGTCAGCCTCAAACCATAACAAAACAGCTGTCAGAATCATCTCTCCCTTCGGGGCCCTATCATAGATGCCTACGTCATGGCATAATACTAGAAGCCTATGGTCATGAAACTAGAAGCCTCCTACTATGCTAGGAACTGAAGGCCCTCAAGAGTCCTGTCAATCCATGATGAATTCTCTCTCCTGAGAGAAGCTTCTCTTTGGACTCAGTCTCTCTCTCCCATGTTAAGTGATGATGCCGTCACCATTCTACTAAAGCTCATCTAAGGAGGGTATTTATATCCCCTTCCCATCTCCAAACCTGAAAAATCTATACTTAACAAATGTAAGGAAACTCAGTATCTCAATAGGGCTGCATAGCTATAAAAGATTAAAATTATTTCTATAAAACTACAGAGAAAGCGGCCATGGTAATAACAGGCCAAGAGGAAGAAATGCTGCTCAGACCATGGCCTCCAGCTCTGGTCACAGCTCCATAGTGCTGTCCTGTGTAGTCAAGGAGGGCATCCCCAAGAAGCAAAATATATATAAATACACACACAGAGAGACACGCACAAAGACACGCACACGCACACGCGTGCACACACGCACACGCGTGCACACACACACACACACACACACACACCAGCCCAGATTGCTCAGTCAGTTCATGAAGGACAATTGTTCTGCAGATCTGCCCGTGTTGATATGGAGCAGGGGTTGGGGGGTGTTGCGTGGATTGTGCTAGTTCTCTGAGACTTGGGAACTATTTGCTACTGCAGTTTTCCTTGGCCTGTGCTGACTAGTACATATGCTTGCTCACAAACTCAGAAACATATGTGCCCATGTTAGGTGGGTGGTGTGCATGTGCATGCATGTATGTGTGTGTGTGCATGTGTGTGTGTGTGTGCATGTGTGTGTTTGTGTGCATGTGTGTGTTTGTGTGCATGTGTGTGTTTGTGTGTGTGTGCATGTGTGTGTTTGTGTGCATGTGTGTGTTTGTGTGTGTGTGCATGTGTGTGTTTGTGTGTATGTGTGTGCACATGCATGCATCTGTATGTTTGGAGGGGGTGCCTGTATATATATGTGCACATGTGCTTTGAGGGGGGAGGACAAGAGCTGATACTAATGAGGATCTGATTCAAGTAAGATGCAGCTTCTTTACATGTTTAATTGTAGCCTGTTTTGGACTTTTAGGTGTAAATTGTACCAGTGAGTACATAAATGTATATAAGCACATAAAGTCTATAAAATAAGTGCCAAGGTGCAGAAAACCATAAAACATATTTGTATGTGTTTGTTTCTCTCTGATATATAAATAAGTTATTGTCATTTAGAATTGTCTTTGGTGATCCACCAGTAATATGAAAGAAAAACCTTAGTCACAGAGTCCATTCAAATCCCTAGGGAAGCTGCCCGCGACGCTCGCGCTCCAGGTACTGCTCAGCTACGGCAGTGTGTACTTGGCTTCCAAGTCAGTGATGGAGGCAAGGCCAGGGCTAGCTAGCCTTAGTTTTATTTTTCCTGGGTTTTCTTGATTGCAGTCTGCTCCTTTATGTCCTTCCAACATGGAGTGATTTTTTTTTAAAGGAGAATTTAATTTACTGTGAGTCTGAAATCCTTTGGAATGCTAGAAGCCAGCAGTACTGCAGCAGCTGTAATGAGAAACACACATTCCATGTGCCAATTTGTGGTCAGAGCCAGCATTCCAGCCCTACTCTCCCGTGGCTGCTAGTTCTCCATTACACCCCTCTTCTCATCCCTTCTCAACATTGCCTAAAGACGTCAGGGGCGGCAGCTCATGCAGCATGCTTAATAGTCCAGCCCACAGAGCAGGCTCCTATGGCTTACATGCAAAAGCTTCCAGCTCAGAAAGCACACTGTCATCACCACCCCAAGCCCACATCACAACTCCGATCCCTCCCAATTCCAACCCTATGACCACTTCTCTCAGCCTCACCACCCGCTCGACCTCACCACTGCATTCCCAAACCCGATCCCACCTCCTCAAACACAGCTATCTCAACTCCACCCACCTGGCCCACTCCCAGTCCCACTATTATTCCCACGAGCAGTAAATGCAAAGAAAGCTCCATGGATTTTCTGATTGACCCATAATACAGATATGCACTTATTTTAAAACGTCACACATATGCACATAGACTTATCCTATTCGTATTCAAGAGAAAGATAAAGCATCTCCCGGAAGAGATTCCATGCTCTGAGCTGAGGCCGACTTAGTCATTGTGTTTTATCATCAGCCTGGAGCTTCCAGTAACAAAAGCAATCATTTGTGAATCTACAGAGAACATGGGTTTCATGCTGGAAGGAGACTCTGGAATGAGTACCAGTGTGAAGACTTGCTGTGTATAAGCATATTTTATCTGTATATCCTTGCTTTGAAATTATATGGAATTTTGGTTTAAAGGGAAAGCACACACTTTGTGGGAAAGTAACATTTGGAATGAAATTTAATTTAACTATAACAGCAAAATCCAAGTCTAACTGTTAGATCCTCCAACTACGCAAGACCTTTCCCCACCTTGTGTGATAACAGGATTTCCTGGTCACAATTATTCTTTCCAAAAGACTTTATCCTTAGATAGAATGCCTAACCATTTTGTTTGGAGTTGTTTAAATATTAATCAGGATAATCCCAAGATGTAACAAAAACTGATGTGCAAAGCTAAGTTAAATTTTATTCATGTATATTTACTGAGCAGATTCTATGTTCCCACAGCTGTTATCAGTAATGTGCAGGCAAAGAGATGTGTACTGGGAAGAAGGACACTCTTCCTTCTGGGGTAGAGAAGGGACTTCTGCATCCATCCTACAATCTGGCTCCCTGCGCCTTCCATGTGCCAGGCTCAGGGACAGGCATGTCTATGTGCTTTGGCATGAAGGAACACAGGTTTCTTGGCAAACTCCTGGCAACTCATCTGTAAAGGTGAAAGATGATTAACTCTACTGAGAGTTAATCTCTCATGGAGAGTTAACTCTCCATGGGAGAAAATTCTGGTCCAGGTGATGGGAGTACGCAGTGCCTTGATTTGCTCCCAAAGCAGCCCTGACATGAGAAAGTAGTTTATTTAGGAGTCCATCCGAGGAAGAACCAAAAGAAGAAAGAACAGTGGCCCCAGAAAAAAAAAAGGAGAGAGAGG
>NW_022196913.1:65300923-65302991 GCF_008632895.1 Mastomys coucha
GAAGGAAGGGAGGGAGGGAGAGAGGGAAGAAGGGAGAGAGGGAAGAAGGGAGAGAGGGAAGAAGGGAGAGAGGAAGGGAGGGAGGAAAGGAGGGAGGGAGAAAGGAAGGAAGGGAAGAAGGGAGGGAGGGAGGGAAGGACAGAGGGAGGGAGGAAGGAAGTCAGCCAGGACAGACCCATTCATTAACTAAACACACTGTGGACAGCTGAGGGTCCTCCCTGGGAGGAAGCTGGGGAGGGGCTGTGAGGACATCCCGCTCAAGGGGTGAGTTGCTGGGATTTCTAACCATGCCCAGGCTGTTGGCTGAGAGACATTCCTACATTTTTGTTCCCCAGGATTTAAGATCTACTTGTGCCATGAACTAAGAAATCCTTCAGGAAATTCCCATAGGCCTCCTGCAGTAAGGGCAGTGGCCATGAAGGGAGGTGGGTGTGTGGGGGTGGGTGGGACGAGCCACAGCTCCCTGAGAAGGGCTCACCCAGTGTGACTTCGTCTGAATTTACTACTTGTGAAACCAGACCTTCAGAAAGCACTGGCTGATTAATTCTTCCTCAGTTTCCGTTTTCCCAAAAGGGAACACCAAAGCCTTAAAAAGCAAAGGCATCTACTCTAATTTAATTACTCGCAATTATGTTTTGCTCTCTTACTGGGAAACTGGGGGTAGAGAAGGGATTTCTGCATCCATCCTACAATCTGGCTCCCTGCGCCTTCCATGTGCCAGGCTCAGGGACAAGCATGTCTATGTGCTTTGGCATAAAGGAACACAGGTTTCTTGGCAAACTCCTGGCAACTCATCTGTAAAGGTGAAAGATGATTAACTCTACTGAGTTTGGAATCACCTAGGAGACACATCTCCTGCTCTGTTTTCAAAGGTTTTCCACTGCCACTCTCAAATTGTGAGTTGAACCAACCCTGTCTTCCTTCGATCATTTTTGTCAGGAATGATGCCACAACCATAACAAAGGGAAGCTAATACAGATGCCTTCTCGGAATAGATTCAGGTAACTGCTAACCCTGGTTTTGAGCTCACCCGACACTCAAGAAAGCATGCACTGAACTCAGAGACTCACATGGTGTCTCTTTTCTGACCAGGCAGGTCCTGACGGCTTTAATCTCCTTCCCTCTCCTCAACTTCCTCCTTGTCTTAGTTTCTATCTTTCTGGTTTCCTTCCAAAATTCTGGCTAGTTGAATAGTCCCTTAAACTCATTTCTGTGCTTAGGGAGTCTGCCTGAAGATGTCACTAGCTGGGTTCTGTGAAGTGAAGGACAAGGACTCTGGGCTGTGGTTGAGAGTTTTGGGGGTGAACCCTAATGTGCTAATGAACCACTGTTTTCTGGACCAGCTCACCCAACTGGAAGGAGCAGAGTACGGTCACAGGAAGTTCCAAGATGGGGTTGACTTTACAGGAATTGGAATCAGATCCAAACATTCTGTGGTTCAGCCATTTCAACGTCTACTTAGACATTAGAGTGTGGTTCTATCTCTGGTCCAGCCTGGAGCCATTTGTGACTTGCACAAGAAATCCACAGCAAGCTACTAATTATTGACTTCGCAAAAATCCAAAGGGCATGCAGGAGCAGAATCCTGAAGATGGCTTTTCTGCTCTCAAGGAATGGGAGAAAACGTGTAGATTGCCTGTATTCTCAGCAAGCATCTCCCTAACCCTGGAGAATGCCACCCAAGGCCCTGTCCCTTGAGGGGCACGGACTCCAGGTTCCCGCATCTGAACTGTCCGTGCCTTAAGTATGATGCTGCAATGCATGGCCTGAGCCTGCAGAGCAGGTGAGCTCATGGTGGGGTCACTCAAGATGGCTCTGAAATGTTCAAACACATAAACACTGCCTCTGTGTGTGTGAGTGTGTGTGTGTGTGTGTCTGTCTGTCTGTCTCTCTGTGTCTTTCTGTCTCTCTCTCTGTCTCTCTGTGTCTTTCTGTCTGTCTATCTCTCCGTCTCTGTCTGTCTGTCTGTCTCTGTGTGTGTGTGTGTGTGTGTGTGTGTGTGATTCTCACTCTTTAGCCCACTCTCTCAGCTTGGAAGCTTGTGTGTGTGTGTGTGTGTGTGTGTGTG
>NW_022196913.1:65303272-65360917 GCF_008632895.1 Mastomys coucha
CTTGGAAGCTTGTGTGTGTGTGTGTGTGTGTGTGTGTGTGTGTGTGTGTGTGATTCTCACTCTCTAGCCCACTCTCTCAGCTTGGAAGCTGAGTCTTTCTGGTCAGTGAAATGGGAAAGGTAGTGTCTCCAGTTTCCAGCACTTCTCGCATTCTCAGGACTGTGAAAGCTCCCCAAAGCTCTTGCTCATGTGAATAATACCTGCCAATGCTGCCTTAGAATTTAACCTAAGAACTCTTTCTCATTTTACTGACATAACAGTAAACCTATTAACTACACATGTTAACATTATATTGGGCTTTTTTGAGTAATAAGTAAATTCTCCAAAACCAAAACGTTCATCGAGGAGGGTGGCATTGCTCTTAATTCTTGCAAATGCATTATAAAGCGCCCGTTTTCTCATCCCTGCTTCTGTGTTCCTTCTGGAAGGCTCCAGTCATCTCTTCTCAGGTGACTGAGAGGGACGAGGTGAAGGAGAGCTCATTGCTGTTCCAAGGAACTGTTGTGAGATCAGAGAATGTGAGAATGAGCTGGGCAGAGAGATGACAGTTCCTTAGCATCTACCCTTTGGATTTATAGAGTTCAAGTTTGAAAGCTGGGTAGGAACTTAGCTGTCACATGAGAAATCCTTCACTCTTATGAAAAACAAAAATCGGACTCGATGACAGATGACAGGTTATTGGTTAAGCCCAGCCAACACCTGGAGGTGCAGACCAAGCACCGATGCTGAGTCCCAAGGAACAAGGTGGGAACCAGAGTGTTTCTCCACCCCTGCCACGCTCCAGAGACTCAAACTGTGGTTTAAGGATGATAAATAATTATGCTAATTAACAGGTTGGAGGAAAAAATGTGATGTTATTCCCACGGAATGCTCTGGAAAGCTGGAAACACTTAGTTGCAAAAACTACATGTGGTGAAACGCTCCATAATTTACTTAAGAAACCCACATCTAGTTTGCTGGCTCAAAGCAGGGGTTAATAGCCTTTTGAGGGCAGCCAGTGGTGGAGAGGGTCTCCGGATAGGCAGCCAAGCCTTCATGGCAGAAACATGGTTGCCCTTCTAGCACAAGTATTTATGTTGGCATCTAACCAGGGTGAAACATACAAGGAATTATTTAGTTTCCCTACCTTTTTCTTCTGTTCCTAATGTGATTCAAAAATTCCTTACGTTGTGTGCCCAGAGGTGGGAAAGGGTTAATAGAACAGTCAGGTGGTGATTATGATATACTCATCTGCTCCAAAGCCCCAAAACGAGGCAATAAACAGGATGGTAAGGGATAGACACGAATGTCCGCACTACAAGTGCAAGATCATTTATTATTGTCACAGAAACTGCTTTGCTACATGGCTGACGAGAATTTATTTGCCTTGCACAAATAAATAGTTATAACTTTTACCTAGGCTAGCTACCTGTAGTCGCACACCTCCAGGAGAAAGCAGCTCTGGAGAGAGACTGGCACCACATCCAAAAGTCAGTGTGACAAGTGTTGTCAGAAATGATGGTGCCGTGCTGCAAGAGGATCCGAGAAGGAGGCACCTGTAAGTTTGTAACGTGATGGTGTTACCGTATCAAGCAGTAGGTGTAAGTTTGTAGCACTAGATGGAGGTCTCCTGTCAACAGTGGAATTTCCTTTGGGGCATTAAAAAAAAAAAAGAATAGGATTCCGACATATAAAAGTAAATAAAGCAACGAAGCAAGGTCAGAGTGTGGATGAACCCCTGACTCAAATGTGCAAGGTAGATGAGGACTGTCAAGAACTAGTCAGAGGAAAGCCATTCCTGAAGACGCTCTTTGGAATGTTTGTCTGGCTGCATCAGGGGTGTGCTAACGTGGAACCCAATCCCGGGAGTCAAGATGAGGACTAGGAAGGCATCCTCACTGTGGCCCAGGAAGTCATCCCAGGGCTGCTGCTTACTTCCTGTTACCCACCTGATATGACTGAGGACCAGTTAGATACCGGGGACAAGATACAGGGAGGTTCCATCATCAGAGAGTAAAAGGACGTTTTTGATATTCTATAGCTACTAGGCAGATATATCCAGTAGGTAGCTAACTATTAAAGTCTAGAGGGAGGTCTGCAATTCAGAGTTGAGAAAAGCCAGGGCATCACTGCACGGAAAAGTTACTGGCAGTTTCTTTGTGTTCACCATAGCCTCTTCCCAGGACCTTTACAGGCAGAACGGAGAGAGATAGGGGTCAGATCTTGATAGCTCCTGTCACACTAAAGCATCCCAGCAGCTCCCAGGAGTTGTGGTGTTAAATATCAAGCCCTGGAGTGGCCTAGAAGTCACTGTAAGCTCCCTGTGGTTGGGTCTCCTCTTACCTCTTACATACCACACTCTTCCTGTGCAGTGGGCATGGTGGCTCCCCTTTCTAACTCCCGGACATACAAAGCTCCTTTTTTCCCCAAGGCTCCCTCTCTATGAGAATCTTTCCTAATAATCTAGTTACACGCACACACACACACACACACACACACACACACACACACACACAGCTACTGCAGCTCGGTGGCTTCTCTTTAGGGTATCCCTACATCTTCTCCAGTTGGCAATCAAATTTTCCCATCATACCTCTTTGCTGTCTTAGGTTTTCCCCGTTCAGACTCAGCACCATTGTAGCTACCATGATTCCTACTGCTATCTCCTTATGGAAGTTGTAGATCCCAAAGGGGGCCCCACCCATCATTCCAGGATGGTTTCCTATCACATAGGATCTGAGAGAATCAGCCAATGGATGAGGCAGGCTGAAGTCTCATGCAATGAATAGCCAACTTTATTCAGAGCCTCAGACAATTTATATTCCGAGGGCTAAAAGGGATACATGAGTGAAGTTCTCATGAATTCAATCTGTATATAATCACAACGACAAGCCATACATAGCAAAACCATGTTCTTTCATAAAGGCACATAACAGGATATTTTAAACATTTAATTGAATAACAATTCAATTATTGCAACAAGCAATAATGAGTAATCTGAAGTAAGTTCGCACCTATCCACTATACCTGGGAGGAGCAAACAAAAGTGGCATGTCTCAAAGAAACTGGGGTCACAAGACCTACAATCCCAGGAAGACAGAGTAACTACGTTGAGCTTGGGCTACTTAGAGAGTTACAGCCTAAACTCCAGGGTAAGAGAATCCTAGTAATCAATCAAACAAACAAATAAACAAATAAATAAATATAAAAGGTTGCTATGGCAATGATCTTACATATATCACCTTGTGTTCTCTTCCTAGCATAGCTATAGACAAAGAAACTTGAACATTGGGCACCTGGTGTGTCACCAAAGTTAATGGCAACCATGTGCAACTGGACTCTATCCAATGCATCACAGTCTATCCTTGGAAACAGAATGATGATCACACATGCCAAAGGCAGATAGCTTCCACATCAGGCAAAGAGGGTCACAGGAAAATAAAGATGGAGACATTGCACTGACTTAAGACATTTTAGGTCACCTCCTCTTCAGAGCAATAGAGAATAGTAAGGAGGCACAGCAAGAGTGTGTGTGTGTGTGCGTGTGTGTGTGTGTGTGTGTGTGTGTGTGTATGTGTGTAAGAGAGAGAGACGAGAGTGTGTGTATGCATGAGTATGTGTGTATATGTGTGTGAGCAAATATGTGTATGAGTGTGTGCTTACATCATGAGTGTGCCTGTGCATGTGTGTGTGAGTGTGCAAGAGTGTTAGTACATGTGTATATGTATGTGAGTGTGAGCAAATACATGTATGAATTGTACATGTAGCTTGAGTGTGTACATGTGTGTGTGTATGTGTGTTTGTGTGTTCATGTATACTGGGCCATAAAAACTTTGGGGGAGGGAGAAAGAGTTCCAAGATGATTAGGAAAAAGGATACAGGTTATCCAGGAAGAGGCTGTAAAAGAGTGTTGATAAGTTAGGGTAGAATCCTTCCCAGAAGAAATGTAAAGACAAGCAGAATCACTCTTTGAAACCAAGGGAATTGGAATACCACTGCAACAGCACTTATGGGAATATAAAGAAAAATATGAGAGGTAATATCTTTATTACCAGCTAAAGTTAGAACTGTAGGTGTTATCTTCACTTGTCAAATTGGGAATTTTAATTTACATTATTTTACTTTATGTGTGGGAGTGCTTGTTTTTCATGTGTGTCTGCACCATGTTCAGGTGATACCCTGGGAGGCCAGAAAAAGATATCAGACCCCCTAGCTGTGAGCCACCATTCATGTGCAGAGGATTGAAGCTGAGTCCTCTAGAAAAGCAGGCTATGCTCTTAACCTCTGAGCATCTCTCTATCCCAAACTTGAAACATTTTTTAAAAAAGATGCTTCTTGAAGCATTACTGTTTATCTTTGGGTATATGAAATGACTGAGCAAAGTTCAGAGTTTAAGGGCTATGTACAGAATATATGGTGGGCTTTGACGTGAAGAATGAACACTGTGGTTGTTCCAAAGGCAGTCAGCCAATTGATCCCCACCACCAACTCATTCTCCCATAGAAATTCTGGCCAAATCATCTGTGGTACCAAGAGCAGTTACACAGAGTGGGATATGAAAGCATCTGGGCATGGGGACAGCCAAAAACATCTTCCCAGGTTTAAAAGAAAGAGAAACATAAAGAATATTTTCTATACAATAGTAGTTATAGGCAGTAGACATTAGTATTTTTTAAAGTCACTAGTGGAAGCTTTTAATTTTAAATGTGCTTTAACAACTTAGCTGTAATTTGCTGACGATGCTTCACCAATCAGAGGAACAGTAGACGGCAAAGACCCTCTCTGTCCAGCAAAACAAGGAGGAACTGGGCTGGGCCGTGAGCTCAAGGCTGCAGATCCTTCTGCTCTCCTAGTGGGTGGAAGCGAAGATAAGTGTGGGTTAGCCCCTGTACGGACATCCCAGGCCTGGATAGTTTTTTCTCTATCCTGAACCTCAAGGGGCTGTCTGTACATGCAGCAGGGAAGATGGCCCAGGGCAAGGAACTGGAAACCCTGTAAAGCAAACACAGAAGGCTCAAGAAAGAAAATGGAGTCACACACGTGACATCACTGCTTCTCAAGGCAAAAGGTGGCTAAAGTGAAGGGCTTGCCGGTGATACCTTCAGAAAAGATGAAGCCAGCACTGCCCTGTGTGAGCGAGGGGAATGTCAACTGTGGGGAATTCCCAGGGAAAGCTTCAACTTTTCTCCCCTTCATCGCCTAATTTACATGAATAGTGAAGGCTTATGCTTCTCATCAGACCATTTTAATCTGCTTTGCTCGAAGTTCTGGCTGCAACAGTCAAGGCATTTACTCCCTTCTGTATTCCTTCCTTCATTCCAGAATGACATCTTGGTCCTAATTTTCCTTTTATTTGAATTTGTATTGTATATATTCATTGCACACAGCACCTCGTTAATGTGTTTATACAAGTGTGCACCGAATGCAGGAGTCTGCGTCTTGACACTGTGATACAACACGGAGCAAAAATAATTTAGTGAGAGAAGGGTTGATCTTGATTGCAGGTCATAGTCCACCATGTAGAGAAGCCACGGCATGAATCAAAGCAGAGTCCATGAGGAATGCTGCCTGCTTGCATTGATCCTGCCTCATGTTCATCTCTATCTCTCATCACCACAGGCTCACCTGTCAGGGACAGCACCAGCCATAGTGTGCTGGGTCCTTCTATATCAATTATTATCAAGAAAATGCCCCACAGATGAATTTGATGGAGGCAATTCTGCAATTGAGAGTAAGGGGGAGGGGTCCTGATGCAAAGATTTTGTTCCCCAATTGGTCCTTGATCGATCAATAAAGATACCAGCAGAGTTGTGCCGGGAGGGTGCAGGGAGAATTGGGAGAACTGGGGAAGAAGGAGGAGGCAGTAGCGGAAGAGATAAAGCTTACCAGCCACGAGAGTTTTCAGCTGGAGTGGCCAGTGGCCCGCCACTCTATCCGATTATGCCTGGGATATCAAGGGAGATTTAGGAGTGTCCAGTCATTGAGTTAGAAAGGACATTTTAAGATTAGCTGGCTTGTGTATGTGTTGTTTTTTTATCCATGGATCCAAGGGAATCTGGGAGGGTGCTAGTATCCCAGAGCTTAAAGCAGGGTAGCAAAACCTACACACTACACTTGGGACTCCCTCTTCTCAAGTAGGTTGGTACCATGATGACAAAAACCAGCTATGACAGCGAGGGGGCGGTATTTCTAATAGCTGTGGTTGCCAACAGGCCATCAAGGGGTGGATTCCAATTTAATTGGTCGAGGTATGAGGTGCTGGTGATGGAAAGTTATTAAGAAAAGTATACTAGGGGTTTGTAACCCCATAGGAAGAACAACAATATCAACCAATCAGACCCCTTAGAGCTCCCGAGGACTAACCCACCAACCAAAGAGCACACATGGAAGAACCCATGGCTCCAGCTGCATATGTAGCACAGGATGACTGTATCTGGCATCAGAGGGAGTTGTGGCCCTTGGTTGATGCCCCAGCATAGGGGAATGCTAGGGTAGTGAGGTGGGAGTGGTGGCTGGGTCGGGGAGAACCCTCATAGAAGCAGGTGGGTAGGTCGGGGAGGGGATGGGAGGTTTGTGGAGGGGAAACCAGAAAGGGGGAAAACATTTGAAATGTAAAGAAATAAAATAACCAATTTTTTTTTTAAAAAAAAAAAGTGTACTATAACCCTTCCTTTACATAGCATGACACCAGTTTTCAAAAGCCCGTAGGAAATGCACACATTAAGATCGGAAAGGAAAGATAAAAGTGGAAGGCATGCATTTAACCATTAGCAGCGGTGATAGCTGAAAGTGTGTAAGATTATATGTGACATTATCAGTAAAGAGGTATTGGCTCCATTTCGTGCTGTATGCTTGATTTTTGAGATAGCCAGAAGAGAGCCAGGGGGGGAGAAGGAGGGACAGGTGGACATACACATGTCCTGACCTAGACCTGATCTTGGCAGGAAATAAAAATGACTGAAGACAATTTTCATGTTCTGGTCGGTAGCCCCAGAGAACAGAGTTGTAATATCCCTAGAGCTGGGCAGTCACACTTATTCCTAACAGCTACCTGACAAGTCAGCCGCAGACCTGTTTTATTGGAGTTTTATGGGAAAGTGTCCCCATTCCAAATGGTGTCCGTGGAACCAAATTCTGAAGTCATGGCAATGTCTCCTTAATGGAAAGACTAACATAGTTAAAGGCTAGCTAATGACAACTAGGAACCCAAACCCAGCCGAGATGAAAAGGACACAGACGAGGAAGGGAAAGACTTACATTTATTCGTTTATTTAAGGGGCCAAGGATACAGCTCCGTTGTAGAATGCTTGCTAAAATGTATGTGAAGACCTGGATCCAATCTCCAACAACAACAACAAAAACCACGAGGCCACAAACTATTGGTTCAAGTTGCACAAAATATAAACTGTGCTATATCAACTATATTTATAACAGACCTGTCAAGACGAAACAGAATAAAATCCACGAATAACTTCAGAATTCATTTATAGCTGGTCTTGCTGGTGTATGCCTTTAATACTGAAGGCAGATGAGCCTCTGTGAGGTTGGAGTCAGCCTCACCTACATTGTGAGTTCCAAGACAAGAAAACAACAACACTACCAAATAAAATAAAATAAAATAAAATAAAGCCCATCAATGATGTTAAAATTTACATTCTGAGAACTCTGTATGAAGTCAGTTCTAACCTGATGAAGATTTATGCTGATCCTGAGAAATATATAAGTTAACACCCATGAAATGTTGTATCAAATGGCCAGGGTCTGTCCAATTTAATAACTAAAATGTTACTTCTAGTGGCCCCTTTAGGCTTTGTTTTTTATTTTGTTGTTTTCTTAACTTCCTGTTTTACTATAATTGGTATTTTTAGTGATCTGGACATATTATTTTAACAGCCTTTAACATTTATTTTTTTTATTTTCTAAAAATGAAGGAATAAAACATATAGTCCATCAAGAAACATGCTTAAATGTCTACATTCAGAATCAATCCCTCGGTCAGATGATGCCAGTCATCCCTCCCTCATTCTAACCTCTGACTAGGAGAACTTACAGGGCTGAGCAAACAAGCCTAGATCCGGGACAGAGAAGTTCCTAGATCTTCAGCAGGAGCCATCTTACCCCCAGACACTCTCCCCTGTGGGCATCTCCCTTTGCTGGTGTGTGTGGTGTCTTTGACAATGCTCCCCTAACACTGCCCCTTGGGGTGACGCTTGAGTGGAAAACCAAGCAGTTGTTTGTGCAGAGTTAAAGTCACTCGGGTAAGGCTGTTGAACCAACTCAAGCTGAAACTGTCCTCCAGCAGCTGTGTATCTGCTCTCTCGGTGTGTCTGACACAGGCACAAGCTGGGTAACCTCTTGCCTGCAATGCCGGCTAGTGAGGTAGGTTTCTCCAGGGGCTTGGAATGTCTGGACTCAGCAGACAGCTAGCTCTCCAGTGGCAGCCTCAGCAGGAGGGCCAGCTGGGTCCCATTCTGCTCTGTTCAATCTTTCCTTTCCTTGTGGGCATTGAGGAAATTCTCACCGCCTGTGCCAACCTAGGCCCTAAGTTAGACATATTTTAAAAATCAGGCATAGCCGGTAAATTATGAGAAAGTTACATTGCTAATAAAATAGTGTGGAATTTATTTCCCTGAACACGATTACAAGTTCATTTGAAGCAAGCCCCAACCACTCATTAGTTGGTTTAATAAAGAATACAATTAACTATTCCTCCATCATATAGTTTTAGAAAAGTGGCCCCAGATCCTTTAACTGATACTTAAGAAACAATGAAAGTTGATGTAGCTCGGTTGGTAGCGTGCTTGCCTAGCATACACAACACCCTGGGTTCTATCCCAGCACTGACCCTGGTGGCTCATGCTAGAAATTCTTGAGAAGAGAAGGTCACCCTCAGGTACATAGAGAATTCAAGGTTAGTTTAGACTGTGTGACACCTACCTGAAAAAATAGAGATAGGAAGATGGATGGTAGATAGATGATGGATTGACTGGTTCATTGATGATTGATTAATTATAGGTAAATATTACAAACTATCTGAATATTGCTCTGCCACCTATTGTTGTCAAGGTCTATAAAATAGGCAATGCTTTGACTGACAGGTTGATGTTGGGAGGAGTTTGAAGGAATCTCAGCCTCTCTCAGACTCAGTATTTCCAGAAAACCTTGCAGGCCTTTTTTAGAGAGGCATGGCTCTAAGCAAGGGAAACAGCTTCATCTCCTACATAGAACTGAGTTTGAACCTGAAACTTGTAAAACAGTGAAAGCAAGACCAATGATCTTTGGGCAGGTTTTAACTGCACAGCAGTTTCTCAATTTTGATTTGCTTCAAAGTCCTGGTAAAAATGGACCCAAAACAAAACTCCTCCATGTGGGCCAGCTGAGGTCCCATTCTGTGCCTGGTATGATCAACACAGGTCTCTCAGACAGGCAATACTCTAAACAAACACATCTCAATTGTTCTCTGTGGTGCTGTGGTGTGGCCATCTTGTCAGGGGCTTGTCCCGGGCTGCTGTCTGTCTCCTTGGTTTTAGCCAATAGGAGGTACGATAAGCAGCAGTGGGTAGGATGGGGCAGAGGCAGAAGACTTCTTTCCTCTCTTCTTAGAGAAGGGATCTCAGCCAACTCCTCCCAACATCAACCTGTCTAGAGATGCACTTATAGTCAGAGACAAGCTGTCCAGCAGGGAGACAGGGGAGACATGTTGGCCTAATCCATCCTCCTCTCTGAGACTGCCTCCCTCTGTTACCAACCCCACAGCCCTCACCATCTCTAAGTGTGACATCCTGTAAACAGCACTTTACCATTCCCTTTCCTTGAACTATCCAGGGAAGCTTTTATTTCTTGCTTCGACAACATTGTTACAAAATTCCAATTGTTCTACCAGTTGAGCCATGCCACTGGGAGCAGCACAGATCGGAGAAAAGCTTGCTCTACAAGCAGAACTATGCTGTTGGGAGCTGCACAGATTGGAGGAAAGCCCTTCACATTTCCTTCTACATAACAACAGCACGGTGAGGTAACATTTGCTGCCTCGATGGTATGCTGTTATATAAAAAGTAACAACACAACAACAACAAGGTTCCAAAGGTTTGGGAACCTTCTGGCTCAGCCATTTTGTGGTTCCAGTAATGTTATTAACAGTTTCCCAATTAGCAATACTCAGTTTTGCTGTTGTTTACTGACAAAATCATCTGTGTGCACATTCTAAGGATGGTGTTTTACACCATCCTTCTGGTCTGTGGGAGAGATTTCAGTCCTCATTTCGTGAGCCCAAATCACTAACATGAAGTATTCCACGTCACATGCCTCAGGTCTGTGGCCAAGCTGTGTCCATTAACATATTGTGTGTGGTTGTCTTCCTGTCAGTGTAATCTAGCTCTCCAGGAGCCACGAAGTTACAAGAAGACACATCTGTAAGCACAATCTGGAATCACCAGGCTTCTTTGGTGAGCAGGGGCCATTTCAGAACTAACTGAAGGAACAGCAAGAAGGCTCAGTGGGTAAATGTACTGGCTACATAAGCCTGGAGTCCACACAATGGTAGGAGACTCCACAATGCTGTTCTCTGACCTCAACCCACATGTCCCCCAGCATGTGTAACATGCCAAGATATACATACACATACAGGCACACCACCACCACTACCACCACCACCACCAGTAATAATAATAATAATAATAATAATAATAATAATAATAATAATACTATAGCAATTTTTAAAGAACTAGGTGAAACCCAAATGCTGGACACCTGTCATCAGCTGGATCAGAAGTAGTGAAGGGCAACAGTGTCAATGTGCCAACGTCCCTGTCACTCACTCAATGAGCTCTCAGTGGGTGGGGCCTTCAGTGCACTGTTATCAGCCCTTGTTCCACATAGGTGAAGGGACCTCCTACTTAAACCTGTCATATCAAGGTCTCATGTCTTCATATGTGGGCTGTTCTGTTATACACCTCTGTATTTTTCTTTGCTATTAAAGTTGGGATGAGCCAGGCAGTGGTGGCACATACCTCTCATCCCAGCACTTGGGAGGCAGAGGCAGGCAAATTATCTGAGTTTGAGGCCAGCCTGGTCTACAGAGTGAGTTCCAGGACAGCCAGGGTGACACAAAGAAACCCTGTCTCAAAAAAAAAAAAAAAGTTGGGGTGGCTTTGCATGAATTTTTAAAATATATGAGCAGACGAATTTTATTATCTATTCATTTTATCCCAAGGAGGTGAAAGACTGTTCTCTGTGGATGTTTCTCTGATCTTTGGGAAACTCTCTCAGGAAATGTGGTAAGGGTTCAAGGATCAAAACTCCCTGGCAGGCAGAGAGGTTGCTGTTCTGCCTGCCCTGGGCCTCAGAGGAGCTAAAGGCCTCGTTCAGATAACGCATTGTTAAAGGACAGGAGTAGAGGCTCCTTGCTGCTGAGCCAGTGAAATCCTCCCAGCTAAACTGAACATATCAGTCCTAAAGATTCTAGGTGGCTAGAATCCCTACAGAAAGAAAGGGAGACATTATTTCCCCAGAACTCCTGCTCTAGGCCTCAGCGATTCTCCATTTCCTGGGGTGGCATGGCAACCTCGGGACATTCCTCCTTCTCTCCTCTATGTCCTTCTGCCTGACAGATTATATGACTTGGAGGGCACATACCTATGGTCATATAAACACATAAGCAGTTTCACCATCGGACGCATTCTCTGGATCTGGCCTTGAGGGGCAGTGCCAGACAAATCAGACTCGGAGATGAAGATGCCCCCTGCCGCTGTGATCCCTGGTCCACAAGGCAGGGGCAGACAGGGGCAGCTGAAGTGTCTTTGTCTATACCTGAGCTGCAGGCCTGTACCCTTGCCCTCCTCACCCAGGACAATGCTGACGACGGACAGTAGAAGAGGTTAGGAGATTCCAAGAATCCTCAGGGCCTCCGTGTAGAGTGTCAGTGGTTAATGATGAAGCTACCCATTTTTAAGATCTCTTTACTGTCTCTTCTGCTTGTGCTCAGTAGATCCCCAGTCTACAGGCTGGGTCCTCATTCTCACGAGGCTCTGGTCAGTCTATTGGCGCCCTTCGTGTATTCAGTTCTTCTACTACACATTAAAGAGGAGTTTCCCTGTCTAATCAGAGTCACTCATGTTATCTGCTGGATCTTGACTGACTCTCCTTTGTCTTCTTCAAACTTTCTCTATGCATACACTCAGATAATAAGTGTGTTTGCATAATTACTGTGGTTCAGGAGTGACTTTAATGCAGTCCTTGTCTTTTTTCCTTTTATTTGGCTCAGTCTCTCTATCTCTTGGTCTCTGTCTTTCTCTTCTTTCTCCCTTACCCTTGCTTTCTCTCTTCTTCTCTGCTTTTTGGCCTGTGTTGCCTCTCATGCCCTAATACTCCAGAAATTATGGAAAATGAAATAAAATACATGGAAAGGTTTTAAAAAAACACACAAAATGGGAGCCAACAAGATGGTTCCATGGGTTAAGGCCCTCACTGACAAGTCTGAGGATCTGAGCTGGTAAAAGGACAGAACTGAATCAAGAGTTGTCCTGCACTCGTGCACATGCACACACACACACACACACACACACACATGCATACATGTGCATGTGCACACGCATACACGTGTTCATGTGCATGCACACATACACACATGCATATACATGTGTGCACACACACTAAAGAAATAATGGATAACTGAAAATTTTATATAAAGATACATTAAATACTCAAATTGTCATCTAAAAGAAAACTTTTACAAGTATGTTACTACCTAGCAAAATTATAGTCCTTTATGAGAATGAAGATGGCCACCACATAATGAGCAGTCTGTGCAGCAATAAAGTATTTTAAATTTGTAGGCACCTAACAACAGAGCCTCACAACACACAGAGCCTATGCCACCGGGTTAGGCGACAAAATTCTTTTCTCTAGAATTGTTCGCTCTTCTGCCTTCCTGACACAGCAGCTCAAGGGCAGGTTCCAGGTACAGAGAAGAAACCGACTGAACAGAAATATATGTTGGATAGAATACATCCAACTGCTTTTCTTGAAAGACAGAGTTGTTCTAAAGATCCAGAGGGCATCAAGGGCATCGGGGTAATTTAGAAAGGTAAAACATGAAGGAAACAAGAAAACAGCCAAGGACGATTCCTGAATTTTTTAGAGTGTATTTTGTGTTTTAATTACAAAGTATGGCATTTCAACACTTGGTCAGGAAATCATTCATAATGGGGACCTTCCTGACCACAACCAGCAAACCTCCCCTCCCCTCCCATCCCCTCCAGGAGGCTTGGCACATCGAAACAGAGCAATCTGCCAGAGGGCTGTGGTCCTCATGAAATAAAATGGCCCTGGAGTGACTGGGTGTATGCTCTCTGCTTGAGCAGCCTCAGCTGCCGAAGTCTGAAATGCTTCACAAGGCTTGCTGGAAAGCAGTTAAGTTCGTGGTTCGGAAACCAACCAGTGAGAGAAACCATCATTTGTAGCCAGGTAGTATGCGGCTTGTGGGAGGACAGGATGCTCAGCTTTCATTTCGTTCCTTTCCACATCACAGGCATGAAAACTAGGACTGAACATTCAATCAGTGGGTCTGCAGCCACTTCCATTATGGTACACAATGTTGGAGAGAGTGACTGTCAAAGGTCCCCACACCAACACCACACCAAGGGAAGAAGGAGTCTGAGCTCTGAAAACCCTAAGAAGGGATGCTACTATGAAACAGTCATGTACCAAAGAATAATTTTCAAAATCAAAGTTTTATATGTATTAATACCCATATCTTACAATCTGAAGGTCATTATAATTTTTATTACTATGTTACCAATCTGACATTATGAGTAACTGGAGTTTTATAAGCCAGATATATAGAAATAAAGAGGAAACCTAGGGAAAGGTTGGGGAAAGGACCAGAATGTAGGTGATCACCTAATCACAACTTGATGAATTTCACCCGCCAGAGCCTTGGTGTAACACATAATACACCCTTTAAAAACAAGAGTCACACTGACTTTTAGAAGTGCGTATAAACACCGTGTGTGCAAACACTGTCGTGGAGAGTTCCAGTCTTTAAGAGCTCCTTTGTTGTTTTTCATTTAGGCATTGCAAGACAGTGTCTAGTGAGACTATCAACATAAATATTACAAAGAAATGAGAGACAGACCAAGAGAGAGACATCTCTTGAAAATAAAAGCAATGCACCCTAGGGGGGAAGAGACATTGTAACAATGTAAATGAAGATGGTAAAGCTTAGGACCCCTTGGCTGGCTCTTGAACTCAGCTACCTGTAAGCAGCTCTGGGATTGACAGTCCTCTGGAGTCAGGAGAACCTGCTCCGGCCTCTCAGAATGATCCTGTGCTCCAAATGTGAGAAACTGAATGTTTTAGGACTTTCCTCTTGAGTATTGATTATCATTTTCTCCTCCTACTCCTTCTCCTCCTCCTCCTCCTCCTCCTCCTCCTCTCTTCTCTCCCTCTTCTTCCTCTTTTTCCTCCTCTTCCTCCTCCCTTCTCTTTTGGCCTCTCCCTCCAGTAGTTATGCAGCCCAGGCACCTGAACACACTTAACAAGTATTTTGCTTCAGTCCCACTCTCTTCTCTTGATTGTTGAGTTTCTATTTCTAGGCAGAGGCAATTTTTAAATCCTTGGTTTTTGGCTACTAACCTAGATCTGGACCTCCAACCTAGACCTACAAATGACACTTCTGTTTCATTTGAGAAGCATGTTCTTAGCATGAATTATTATAAAATCAAAATATGGATTAAATTCTGAAAAACATTCAGGCGGCTGTATGTCTTGAACTAACAAATATTTAGCCAAGGCATAATTTTCCTTTTTACATAAAACTGAACAAGCACATTCATTTCAGTATCTACATTTGTTTCTGTCTTTAAAGCAATTTTATACACACACATGTGTATATACAAAATCATTTTAGAACATATTTAAGGTTTATTATTGGTAAATATTTTATTACTGCACCTATTTTACATGCCTGGTATCACATATGAGCTCCTAGGGAGTGGACTGGAGAGATGGTTCTGCAGTTAACAGTGAGAACTGCTCTTCAGAGGACCCATTGGTTCCCAGAGCCCACGTCTGCCTATAACTCCAGCTCCAGAGATCTAGCACCCTCTTCTGCACTTACTCTGAAGGCTCCTGCACTCCTGTGCACACAGACACACATTACATACATTTTACACACACACACACACACACAGAGAGAGAGAGAGACACTTTAAAATAATAAAAATGAGTTCTTTTAAAATTTCTAGGGTGTAAGAGTGGGAAAGGTTTAAGAAACTCCACTCTGTCAGATGTAAGGTTGGTAAAAGTTCTTTCCCAATCTATAGGCTGCCAATTTGTCCTGTTGACAGTGTCCTTTGCCTTACAGAAGTTTTGCAGTTTCATGAGATCCCATTTATCAGTTATTGATCTTAGAACCCAAGTCAGTGTTCTGTTCAGGAAAGCATCTCCGGTTCCAAAGTGTTGAAGGGGATTTCCCACTTTCTCTTCTCTGAGTCTCTTTAGTGGATCTGGTTTTATGTTCAGGTCCTTGATCCATTTGGACTTGAGTTTTGTGCAGGGTGATAAATATGGATCTATTTTAATTCTTCTACATGTAGACATCCAGTTAGACCAGCACCATTTTTTGAAGATGCTTTCATTTTTATCATTGTATGGTTTTGGCTTCTTTATGAAAAATCATAGGTATGGGATTTATTTTGGGGTCTTCAATTTGATTCCATTGTTCAACATATCTGTCTCTGTACCAATATCATGCAGTTTTGATCACTCTATAGTACAGCTTGAGGTCAGGGATGGTGATTCCTTCCAAAGTTCTTTTATTGTTCAGGATTGTTTTGGCTTTCCTGGGTTTTTGTTTGTTTGTTTTGTTTTTCTGTATGAAGTTGAGAATTGCTTTTTCAAGGTCTATAAAAATTGTGTTGGAATTTTGATAGGGATTGGATCGTATCTGTAGATTGCTTTTAGTAAGATGGCCATTTTCACCAACAGTTCAAATAACCCAATTTAAAAGTGGGGCACAAAAGTAAACAGAATTCTCAACACAGGAATTTCAAATGGCCAAGATGCACTTAAAGAAATGTTCAAAGTACTTAGTCATTAAGGAAATGCAATCACCCCCCCACCCCTGAGATTTTATCTTACATCTGTTGGAATGGATAAGATAAAAAGTCATGTGACAGCACATGCTGGCAAGGATGTGGAGAAAGAGGAATACTTCTACATTGCTGGTGGGAGTGCAAACTTGTACAACCACTTTGGAAATCAATTTGGCAGTTTCTCAGAAAACTGGAGATAGCTCTACCTCAAAACCTAGCTAACCACTCCTGGGCATATACCCCCAAAATACTCCACTATCCCTCAAAGACTCTTGCTCCTCTAGCTGGGCTGCCTTGTCTGCCCTCAGTGGAAGAGGAAGCACCTAGCCTCACAGAGACTTGAAATGCCAGGGTGGGAGGGATACCCAGGGGGACCCCACCCTATCAGAGGAGAAGGGGGAGACGAGGGAAGAATTGTGGGAAGGAGTGATGTGGAGGGGGACAGTGAATGGGATGTAAAGTGAATGTTATGGTTTGTATATGATTGGCCCCAAGGTGTGGCACTATTAGAAGGCATGGCCCTGTTGGAGTAGGTGTGTCACTGTGGACATGGGCTGTAAGACCTTCATCCTAGCTGCCTGGAAGTCAGGATTCTGCTAGCAGCCTTCAGATGAAGATGTAGAACTCACAACTCCTCCCGCACCATGCCTTCCTGGACGCTGCCATGTTCCTACCTTGATGATAATGGACTGAACCTCTGAACCTATAAGCCAGCCCCAATTAAATGTTGTTCTTATGAGAGTTGCCTTGGTCATGGTGTCTGTTCACAGCAGTCAAACCCTAAGACAGTGAATAAATTTTTAAAAATTTAATTTAATTTAATTTAAAAAAAGAAAGAAAGTCCACTGTGTTTTTTCCATGCTTCAACTCTTAAAGCAGAGAAGAGAACAATGGCTCTGGGGATACATGAACTTCACTTGTTTTCCAAAGATAGCACAAACCCAAGGACATTTTCAGAGAAATTTGGTTTCCTAACGTGGTAACCAAGAACCCACATCTATTGCACAATGTACAAAACAGTCAGTGACTTGAGAATATGTTTTCAAGTCAAGGAAAAGGATTCATTTGGAAAAGCTGTGAGCCGCAATAGCTGGAGGCTACTACCCACTCCCAGAGGTTGAGTCTCGGAAGCCCAGTGTTATATAGGAATCTGGGGGAGACATATCCAGAGGGCAGGTAGAATTATGGTGGCTCTGCCCGCTGTTCTGATTGGACTGTTGATATCCACGGCCCACGGAAGCCCTAGATTCTGTTCATCAGAGGAAAGCGATCTGTTAGTAAGTTCATTCCCCAGGAATACTGTTGAGTGTTGGGATACAGAAAGAGCCCTTTTCTGAGAGGACTATGGGAGGCAGCAACTGGCCAGAATTAATGAATGACCTTTAAGATCAACTGGTAAGTCACGGCTACCTCACCCTACTCCTACCCAGTTCTACTATTTCTTCCATTCTACTTACACCATTGCCTACACCCTAGACAGACTGTGCCTCTCAACTGACTGCTACTCTCTCAGAAGCATTCTAGTCCTGTTTCTAGAATGATACTCAAGAAGGGTCCATTTTATATAGCCACTGGATGAAAAAAAAAAAAAAACAGTGCCTCCCAGCTTCTCCCATTTTCAGTTAATACTCAAACTTCTCTTCCAAGCTGCTCTCCAGCTAACTCAGCTAATTCCCACACTTCTGTCTGAGTGCTAGGCAGGTCCCAAGCACGAGCTGTTCCACGTGATTCCCCATCCACATCTTGTTCACGCCATTCCCTCTCCTTGGATCATCTCTCTTCCTTCAACTCGACCTGTCAAAGCCTGTCCCTCTGTCACAGCTCAGTTTATAATCTACCTCCATTCCCTCACTGGCATTGGAATCTCCTTCTTTGGGATTCTGGCATAGACTGGAGACCAGCTGAGACATCCAGCCTCATGGATCAAACAACTGCTGTATATTCTTGGACCTTCTATTCATTGGAAGCCATTGTTGGATTAGGTGGACCACAACCTGTGTGTATATACATATATACACACATACATACACAAACATATATATATATATATATGTATATATATACACATATACACACACACACACATATATATATATATATATATATATATATATATAGAGAGAGAGAGAGAGAGAGAGAGAGAGGTTAATTCTATAAATTATGTTACTCTAGAGAATCCTGACTAATATGGGCAGGTAGGTGGGAACTAAGCCAAGAATTGTCTAAACTTAAAAATGACAAAAGTGGACTTGGATTCCATTCAGTGGGGCAAAGTCTGTCTAGTTTGGTTGAAGGTCTGAGTCTAATACCTAGCATCGAAAAAGAATGATAGGGAAGGAGTCTAAGCATGCCCAGACACCTCAGTCCTATGGGAAAGTCCAACTTCAGTCCTAGACATTTTACAGGGTCAGTTTTACTATCTCGGTTTTAAAGCGTCAATAATTTCCTCCTTCCTGTGACATTCTCAGGATGGGGGGAGGGGAGGTTTCTCCCACCCCTAAAGTCCTTCAGAAGTCTCCTTCAGTAATGGCTCCCAGCTTTATGCATGTTACTATTACCTTACAGCTCTGCTTCTGCTTCAGTTGTCATGGTGACTTGGCATGGTCTGGGGCACCTGTCCTGAGGTGGGTGAGGCCCAGCACTGGTACCAAGAAGCTCACTGCTTCCATCCATGGAGATTGTGTCTAACGGGGAGGACAGTAGTCATGGCCACACGACTGGGACTGGAACTGGGCTGAACAGAACAGCTTCAGTAGATTGGACTTGAGGGATTTACTGACCGTGGCTTCTGATCTCCACCTGAGAAGTCTGTGATCTAGTGAGGTGTGAATCATGTGACACCCTTGAATACTTAGGAAGATGTTGTTGAATTTATTCTAACTGATCGCATCTTACCATAAATCACTGCGCTTTGGGAAAACAGATGAGCCAAAGTCACCCTCGGTCAATAGTGTTTGCCCAGGTTGCTGGAACCCGAAGCGCTCCACAGCAGAACTCTCTCTAGTGGATTCTTTGCATACATCAATCATTTTGACGACTGGGACAGGATCTCCATTAGTAGGACTGTTTGCCTAGCATGCATGAAGCTTAGAATTCAACCGATAGCACTGCCCAGCCCAAACCCAGCATGGTGGTGTATACCTGTATTCTCACAGAGAAAGATGAAAGATTTTAAACAGAGGAAGATGTTTAAAATCAGAGGCCAACCTAGGATACATGACTGACTCAACACACACACACACACACACACACACACACACACACACACACACATACACACACAGCTCATTTGAACATACCAACATGACTAAGGTGCAATTGCCTGTGGCACAGGGCATCACAAGACTGACTGCTAGTGTGGAAAAGAATGTCACCATTACAAACTAAGTGACTCAGAAAGAGTCAAGCAGACAAAATCAGACCATACGAGGTTGGGGTAGAAATATCATGGAGGACAAAGTCTGAAACCTTGGATGGAAGGAGATAAACCAAGATCCAGGGGATGTGGTGTGAGCCTTGCCCTCAGCTCCCCTCCTCTCTCAACTCTGCCTCTGCCCTCTGCAGCCATAGACTGACAGAAGACTTCTCTTCCACCACAGCATAATGCTCCCTGAAGAGTAAAATTCTATATTCATATGTGTGTATAAGTCAATACATTCATAGTCGTGTATGTGTATAAGTAAATACATGTTTTCTTTTCTCATCGTAAGGAAAGGCTGTGCATTTCAAGTTCATTTTCAAATTATCAAAACTGGCAAGAAAATTTTAGGCATGAGACTTTGAAAACTATTGTGGTTCTTCCTTTTTAGGCAACCTAATATTTCTAATGACTATACAACAATAAGAAATACAGCTTGGCTTGTATGACACACACTCTCTCCTGAAGTTGAGTTCCTCCTGCACCCCTTGCCATTCACATTTGTTACCTAGGACCCATCTCAGGTCTTGTCTCAACTGAGTCACTTGACTTTCCTTCAGATACAAAAGCCCAGAGAGGTCCCTAAACACTTGGATCAGGTCCTGGTGATCACATTCTGTCTTTGTTACAGAGATGGCAATTCTGCTTCTTCACTGTGGCTTCTGATTTTCACCCCAGAAACCCAGTCTCTGATGATGTTGACTGCTATGAAATATTATCACACAGACATTACCTCTATCACCCTTCTATCATCCAGAATGAAAGCGTGCATGTGTTTGTGCCACAAATGCTCAAGTGTGCAAGGTGGTTGATAATTCTCACAAATGCAACATCCAGCATTTCCCATGAGTCTAGTGTGTTCATAGCATGATGTTTTCCAGCCATCTTTCTTAAGGAATTAAGAGTGGTGGCAATTTCCTGTGTTCTGGGAGGGGCTACAGAAAGTCCCCTGATTTTATATATGTATATTTTTTAGAAGAGTTGGATTAAAAATAAATAATTCCTTAGGCTCATTTCTGCATAAGCAGACCCACGTGTGAGAAGCCTGCTATGAAGTACTGGAGTGTCACCTTCTTCATTGCGAGGACTAAGTATGAGCCATTTGCTTATTCTCTAAGTAACTTTATATGCCAAGGAAAAAGTCCCAGAGAACGCAGGGGTGATAGCCCTCAGAAACTTTCCACTAGGTGAAAGAAGCCAGATTTAAAAAACACACACGGGCCAAGATTCCTCTCCCATAAAATGTCCAGAACAGTGTGTCTGCTTAGATCTGTACAGAGACCAGGAGTTTGCTGAAAATTGACCCAAGGGATGCTTCTGGGGGATAAGGACAGTTCAGAACTGGATTGTGGTGGTTGAACAGCTCTGTATATTTAGTAAGCATAGCTGAGCTTTCATTCCATATATAATTATAGAAGATACTGTGTTCAGAAAAAAATAAATCAGAGAGTTGGCTCCTAAGTGCCCACATACATGCAACAAAATAAATAAAGAAAAGAATTTGCTTAGTTTTATATTTCAGTAAGAGCTCTGAGGGAGCACACTGTCATACCATGCTCAAACTGAACAATGGGCCCTTTCAGAGCTTGCAGGCTATCAGATTTTCAAATAAGGTCCAAGTAAATTTATTGTAGCTGCCCATTTTAAACACTGTCCAAGAATGGCATGCTTTCAATCACTTAGTGCAATTGTTTTAACTTTTTACTCTAAAATAACCTTAAGCTTAGAAGGCTTGCAGCGGGTGCACACACCTGTCTTTCCAGAATCAAGAAGGCTAGGGCAGTAGAGGGAGACTTTGTCTCAAAAAAGTTTCAAAGACTGGGGTAGAGGGGAGGCTTAGCAGAAGTGGGAAGAAGAGAAGAGAAGAGAAGAGAAGAGAAGAGAAGAGAAGAGAAGAGAAGAGAAGAGAAGAGAAGAGAAGAGAAGAGCACACATCATTAACTAGATTCTTAGCTATTTACATTTATCCCACTGTCTTTTTCTTCATGTATTTATATGTGTATGTATCTGTCTGCTTGTGTGTATGTGTACCATTTGTGTGCAGTATCTCCAGATGCCAGAAGAGGACATCAGATCCCCTGAACTGGAGTTACAGATGGTTGCTGCCATGTGGTTGCTTGGAATTGAACCTGGATCCTCTACAAGAGCAGGCAGAGCTCTAAACTGCTGAGCTATCTCTCCAGCTCCCTGCTCCACGTTCTTTTTCTTCCTACCCTATCTGTATTTTTAAGCCTTTTTCTCATATAACGCATTTGGAAAAATAAAATAATTAAGGCCCATATAAAAGCCCCCATGTCCTTACTCCTTAAAGGAAATCATTATTAACAATCTCTTAAATATTCTCCATATAGTTTAGGAGAACCAAATGAAATAAGTTAACACCATGCTTTGTAAATTACAGGGTGTGTATGAGATACCATCAAAAGCAAAATCAAGCAAGACAAAAGCCAGTCAATTCCAGTCCCCTCACCATCACCTTGTGCTTTGTCTCTCACTCCTGCTGGACTGACTGCTTTGGGAGGCATCCATTGTGTATGCTACAGTGTAGGCTTAGATTTTTTTCAAGCCTATTTTAAATAAGGGATCTCAAATGTCTTTACCCCCCCCCACTTCTAGTGCACTATCCAAAAGTAGGGGAGAAAATATGGTAAATAGGACAAGGGGATGTGGACCTGTTTAAAAGTAGTTCCTTGGGGGCAATTCCAGCCTCTGTCAGGATGCCAGCAGTCCAGTTCAGTAGTGTCAGGATAGCAAACAGGAATCAGCAGCAGTGGCAAGATGTAGCAGAAACTGTCAGGGCTCAGCCAAATCAGCACGAGTCAGCAGGAGCGACCAGGACCAGCCAGGGATGCCAGGAGAAGTCCTCTGCCGTGCCTCTCTCAACAAAGCAAAGATCAGAGACTGTGAAGACTCAAGACCAATGAAGCCATTGCAAAGCTAGCTATGCCAGCGCGCCGTCACTGTCTGTTGAGTCCTATTTATACTCTCTCCAAACATCACATGTCCTCCCATGGATCTTGCCTCAGCAAAACACCACAGGAGTCGTCTCACCTGACATATCCAGAAACTTCTACTTCACTGAAGTGGTCACCAGTTCACCTGACCCACCCCTGGACTGGATGTAGCTGAGCCAGAAGCCCCAGGAAACACAGGAGAACTACCTAACAACAGGGATCCCACATCCTGTTGTGTGGATCGCATGGACTCAGAGAGATGAGGCTACCTGTGTTTTCCACAGACCTACGCACCTGGGTAGAAAGTAGCTGACGGTGCTTGGTGTATTTATTGTTGCTTTTTCTGGCCATCCATTTCTCAGACGTTGGCTGCCCACCAATGACTTTGTGCATTTGCAATCACAGCTGATGGTGTGGCTGAAGACAGCACCAACCAGAGGCAGTTCATATGCTGGATCCCCAGTGCAAAGCAAAGCTACACTTAAGAATCACATGCTAAAACAACAGTGCCCTCAAGAACGCCCCACCCCTGTGTGCACAATGTATTCCCCTATGGCAACCACCATAGCTGTGAGCTTCTCAAAGGGACTCCCACCCCAGCCTTCTCAAACTTGGTAGATCCTGTGAGGGTAACCAACAGCCCTGCTGCTTCCCATAAAAGAAATGACTTCTGTGTGAATCATGTATCAAGAAAATTGGCTTAAATCTCTTTATCCTAATGATTTGTTATGTAGGGTTTTCTCTAAGTAACAGAAGTCCTACTATATTTCTTTTTTTGTGTGAATACTAGTGCATCTCCTTCATGTTCACTTTTGAACAGGCTCAAGTGTTCAGTACTACAATGAAAAACACAGGTGAGTGTGAGCCTGCCATCTTTATCATTGTAAAGAAGCAGTACTGGACAGGAATGCTGACAAGGTATTTATAGGTAATGTTCCTCTCCTATTCTCAAGTAAATGCTAAATATCAACAAATAGTTTTTCAACTGTAACAATCACACGTCCTGGTCTGGAGGGATGGCTCAGCAGTTAACAACACATGCTGCTCTTCCAGAGGACCGGAGTTCAGTTCCTAGCCCCTGTGTTAGGGAGCTCACAACCGCCTGTAGCTCTAACTCCAGAGGATCTGATGCCCTCTTCTGGCTTCTATAGTCACTGCAATCACAGGCCTGAAGGTGTGTGTGTGTGTGTGTGTGTGTGTGTGTGTGTGTGTGTGTGTTAAAAATAAATAATTTTTATAAAATGACAATTTTCCAATCTGTTTATACACATTCTTATATTAACTTGTTTTCTTTCCTTGTCTCAGTTTTTATTCCTACAATAAACCCAGCTTGCTCCTTGGAGGAGCTATTTCCTAGTTTTTTTTGGTTTTTTGTTTGTTTGTTTGTTTGTTTGTTTGTTTGGTGTGTGTGTATGTTAAAAATAAATAATTTTTATAAAATGACAATCTTTCAATCTGTCTATACATTTTCTTATATTAATTTATTTTCTCTCCTTGTCTCAATTTCTATTCCTAAAATACACCTAGCTTGCTCCTTGGTGGAACTATCTCCTAGGTTTTTTTTTCTTTGTTTGGTATGTGTGTTATAGGTATATGTGTATGTGTATGTGTATGTATGTGTGTGTGTTTGTATATGTGTGTATGTATGTGTATGTATGTGTATGTGTGTGTGTATGTTTGTATATGTGTGTGTGTATATGTATATGTGTGCATGTATGTATGTATGTGTATGTGGGTGTGTGTGTATGTATGTGTGCGCGCATGCGCGTATGTGCGTGGGGGGGGGATTGCTGCATGTTATCATCACTTGGGCCTGTGATATCTAGCCATTGGTAAATGTCTCCCTTCATATTATCTTTACACTTGGGAACTGTGGTATCTTTGTTAGGATCAGATGCCTTCTTGAGATATAGACTTCTTACCATTGATTCCACCTTTCAAATGTGTTTAGAATAATCATGATTTCCATAGTCATCTTTGGAAATGACTTCACGAGTTTCCATGTGCATTCCCTGATCTTCCAGGACAACGATTTTTTTGACCCACAAGGGATTTCAAGCTTTCCATAACTTCTAAACACAAACACCTGTTCTTGACTTGTTAGGTTTCAAGTGTCCAAAGAGAGAAAGCTGAACGCACAGCTGTGGAGGAAGGACTTTAACCAGCCCCCCTCTGGTACAGCCTCTCTCTCAGCTCTCCTGCTCCACATGAAGTGTTGTGGAGCCTTGGCAGGAGGATGTACTAAGCAAATTTATGCTTTATAATATCTGCAGGGACATCCTTTCAATGCCCTGAGCTGGTGTGTGCTAGTCATGCTGTTGGGTCAGTGGTCATGTTGGTCATGTGATGCCTGCCTTGCTCCAGAGAGAATGTTGCAGCAGACCGAGTTCCTCCCTGACCTGCCAGCTGAGGCAGGGCTGAAGTTTTCTAGCACTGTCACAGACCATAGTCTGTTTCCTTCATATGCATTCTCTAAGCTCTCAAGAAGCACCTGAACCTCATCTGCCTGCCATCTGCCCTCCCCTTTGTGATATCAATTCTGAATGTGAGGACGGAACTTACTTCTTCCCAGCCTCAACATGACCCTGTCCCAGCTGGTGAAGGTGTGCTAAGGAATGAAGGGAGGAGTGGCCAACATGCTCATGCATTTCTTCCACTGCCTAACAAACAGTGGAGTTCACATCAAGAAAAGCATCCAAACATCTATGTTGTGATGATAACCGCATATGTGATCTCAGATCCAAGGCAGCAACTGCTATAAAGATGCAGGCATATTTTTCTCCTTTTGCACATTTCTTTTAGATGTTTCTGATTACAGAGGAGGAAATCAGAAACAGTGAAACTCTCGAGTTTGCCAAGGTCAGAGAGCCTAGACTCGGATCCAGAGCTGCTTCCCTTTGCCACATTTTGATAGTCTTTCCGGGAGAGAACATTAAAGCTGAATAAATACAAATACAAAAAGGAGGATGGTCACAAAGTCAGTGACAAGGTCATTTTTACGCTACGGGGCCGGTTTTGGGGCCGGTTCTAACTGGGTTTGTAGAGACTACTATGCCCACAGCCTCAGCAGCCTCTAACAACAAAATCCCAGGACCAGAGAGACTGTGTGCTTAGAAGAGACAACACAGCATGCCATCATGTGTTCGGCAGAGCATGTTCTAGAGAAACACTGTAGGTTATTTTAGGATTGACAAGGAAAGCTAACAGCACCAGAAGCAGTGGCTCTTGCCCGCTGCCACCCACTCCAGCTGGTCTCCTGGGCCGTGGAATGAGGAATTTACTGTTAGAAGCCACGCGCTTTCTGACAATGGCAGCAGGAAGAGTAAAGCCCTCCATAACTTTACCTGCAACCGAAGTTCTATCATCTGCACACAGGACGACCTCTGCTTGATTCTATGAGAGCTAAAGTGACTTTTAAGGTTTCATTGCTGTGCTTACGAGACCTATAAAACAAAAATGCCCCTAACATGTAAACCCTGCCTGTAAGCCCCACTTGCCCAAGGACAGGTAATTCCTGGGATAGTGGGGACTGTTTATGCAAGATAACAAATCATGTATTTTCACTTCGTTGGTTGCACTCAATCACACAGAGACACACAGAAAAAACAGTAGATGAAGCTCAGGAAGCCTGATGGAAGAGCTGGGGAAAGGATTGAGGAATCTAGAGAGGGTAAGAACTCCACAGGAAGACCAACAGAGTCAACTAAGCTAGATGTTTGGGGGCTCCCAGAGACTGAACCACCAACCAAAGAGCATACAAGGGCTGGATCTAAGCCTCCAGCACATATGTAGCGGATGTGCAGCTTGGTCTTGATGCAGTCCCCCAACAGCTGGAGTCAGGGTTGTGCCTGACTCTGTTGCCTGCCTGTAGATCTTGTTCCCCTAACTGTGCTGGTTTGTCTGGGCTCAGTGGGAGAGAATGTATCAAGTCCTGCAGGTTGGTTCCTGGGAAGGAAGGACCTCCCCCTTTCTCAGAGGTGAAGGGAAGGATAGGGGAAGAGGCTTTGTGAGGGGGGATGGGAGGAGATGGGGGGACTGAGATCAGAATGTAAAGTGAATAAATAAATGGAAAAAATAAAGTATTTTTTAAAAAGAAAAAAGATATAAACCATATCTTAAGACTTGTAAGGCCATTGCATGAATTATGGACACTTTCTGTGTCCCCCAGATTTGTAACTTTAGTGGATATGGTTTTAAAAAAACTATAATATCTGTGATAACAAAGTTAACTTAAAGCTGGGCAGTGGTGGCACACGCCTTTAATCCCAGCACTTGGGAGGCAGAGGCAGGTGGATTTCTGAGTTCGAGGCCAGCCTGGTCTACAGAGTGAGTTCCAGAACAGGCAGGACTACACAGAGAAACCCTGTCTCCAGAGAGAATGTAACAACAACAAAACAGTTAACTTAAAACTCCTAACACAGGGGCTTCATAGCTAAAAATCTATACATAGTATTCTTAAAGGAACCACGTAGCGTGATACCATCTTGGTATATAAGCAACATGTAACATGCTTCTGTCCTCTGTCCTTCTCTCCGGCTGTCAGGATGGAGGCAGCCAAGTTCCCAAACTTTAGCTTCTGTCCCTAGCCTGTATCTATCTCAGTAGATTTCCACTTGGCTGACATACACCATTCAGGGATCCTCTGCAGACTACAAACTGCTCCAGACAGCTGAGAGCCCTGGACTTGCTGAAAGCTGATGTGAATCAGTTTAGCTGATATTATTGCTCTCTTCAGATGGGTCAGCTAACCACATGCTTCTAATGAATGCCCAATTGCCTGAATTCCTCCTAGCCTTTGACTAGCATTCCAGCCTTCCTGAGCCCTGACAATGATGTCCTAATTTCAGCAGGAAGTAATTACAGAAGAGAGTATATCACCCCTTACCCTCATAGGCTGGACTATTAGATCAGAAGGAAACTCCCTGGCCTGGGGGACAAAATGGCTACGTAGAGTGCTCATTGGCATATAAGGGAGGGTACCTATTAAAACCAAATTAATTGTTTTTTTTCAAAGATTTATTTATTATGTATACAGTGTTCTGCCTGCTTGTGTATGCCTGCAGGCCAGAAGAGGACACCAGATCGATCCCATTACAGATGGTTGTGAGCCACCATGTAGTTGCTGGAAATTGAACTCAGGGACTCTGGAAGAACAGTGCTCTTAACCTCTGAGCCATCTCTCCAGCCCCGAGACTCAGATCTTTTAACAGGTAGATTCATTAACTGAAGTTCTACAATATGAGAGGTCACTTGACCTGATTTATATAGAACAAGAAGGTTATTCAATGGCTTTAAGAGAAAATTGTTGTTTCTATACAGAGCCACTTTGGAATCATTAGAGATAATATGACTGTATTCAAAAAGCTTGGCAGAAAAAAAAGGGACCCAGTTCCCATTCTCATGGTATCCCTGATGTTGGCCATCACGGGGCCTTTGGCCCTTCTGTTTCTGCTAATTACTGTTGCCCTCGCATCATTAATGCCTTAGATAGATAAATGAATGTCTATCTGGATACTATTAAGCTTATGGTTATTAGATCCCAATATAAGTAGGTTCCCACCACAGAGTCAAGGATTTGACTCTTAATGCAACTCACGGTGGGGAATTGGAGGCACAAAGTTATGTCTTGTGTCTAAATTACTGTACTTAAGAGGTCTATAAAATAAAAATACCTCAAACCTGTAGCCCCCACTTACCCAAGGACCGATAACTTTCTTGTAATGACAGGGCTTTTCCCATAAGATAACAAACCACGTATTTTTGCTTCAGTAAATAAGGTCGGTTGCCCAACTGCACAGGTCGTATTTGATCACACATAGGCAGGAAGTATGTCGGGATGGATGCTTGTTCCCAATTGGTCAAAGGTAAGAAATACAGCACCATATGGGGTTTGCCTTTGTAAGCACCAGACTAATGTAATCCATGGCCATTCCCAGGGAATCCTAGGTACGGGCAGTATTTAATAAAAATAAAAATTTGCTTCAAGTTTGGCTCAAAAAGTTGTGATAGTGGTCTTAGTCTTGCCTGGTGGTATTAACACTTCAAACGGGGGCCAAATGCAAATAATGGAAGCTTACAGTTCTTACAAGCAGCTAGGTCAAGCTCCAGCTTGATTGGCATGGGATAACAAGTTAGCAACCATAAAACATGAGTACCATAAAGTCCAGCGGCATGCCTGTAGACGATAGGCCTCTAATGCTCTTTTTTGTTTGAGAGAGAGAGAGAGAGAGGGAGAGAGAGAGAGAGAGAGAGAGAGAGAGAGAGAGAGAGAGAGAGAGCTCTTATTGAACCTGCCCAGTTCATTTTAACATAAACCATTTGTCTAATAGACAGTGTTAGAGAACCTTCATCTTGTGTCTTCTTTGCCTACACAGATGTTCCCCTCCCCCCTCAGCCCTATCTTGATATCTACTGACTTCTAGGAAAATCCTGGCTCCTTCAGTTAAAGCCACCACAGTCTTGGCCAAACCAGCTAACCTTGTGTTGCCTTCATTGCATCTACTATAAAATGGAAATAATGAATATGAGCAAGCTATAAAATTGACGTAGGGGGTTACGTGAGACAATAGATGTAAGGTAAACTATCAGGAGACACCAAGGAAGCCCCACCGTGAGCTATTATTTTCATTAATCATCTTTATCACGCTATTCAAATCAATGACCTGCATGGCCATCCCTCCCTCCCTGACAGTTCTCCATCTGAAATTCAGTCGACCTTATCATAAAAACACTTCCAAACAACTTCATGTGCACTGAGCATGTGCCAAGCCTTCCCCCTTGTTGTTCCCTAAGCAATGCAATCCAATTACTTACATAGCACTTGATCTTTAAAAGCATGCAGAGGATGAGAGTGGTGACATACAGGTACTGCGCCATTTGCGCAAAAGGCTTTAGCGTGTACAGACATTGATACCCTAGGCAGCCTTGGAGCCCTCCCCACGGATGCCAAGAAACCACTCTGCTTCTCCATGGCAAAAGCTCACACCAGGAGCATCAACTCCAGGGGCATTACTTCAGGCTCACTTTCCCTAGAACTGTGAAGCAAATGTCTGGTTGCCTGGGTGTTGTTCACTCAAATATATTTACTGCGTACTTAGGGTATGCCAGATTCTCTAAGGTACTCCCACTAAGTAGAAAGAAATGATTGATAGATAAATGAAGCAGAGAAGGAGGGACCTGCCCACCAATGCCTGCCTAGATACACAGACTCCATTGGAACAATGAGGGTAACACCCCCACCCTCCTCGTTCCTCTCCAGTTGATCCTCCCACTCCAGCATGGCACTGCCTACCTGAAGGATCTCTGGCTTCAGCCCTTCTTCTGTGCTCTTGGTTGGCTTCCAACCAGTAAGTCTGACAAGGGAGCAGTCATTAGAACACATCTTCTTTGTATTCATACAGTTAGGGGTTACAAAGGATGTTCCAGAGAACGCCCCACATGCCTGGGGAAAGTAGCTTTACCTTTTTGTTCCAGTCAAGGATACATTTCAGTATACAGAACAGGGCCATCTCTCAACTCCAAGTGCAGAGTGAAAGAGAATGAGTTCGTACATGAATTGCCAGCCTTGGCCATGGTCAAAAAGTGCTCCTGCACTCTGATTGGCTTTACAGACAGGCTAACTCTGCCTCCATCTTTGCTTCAAGTGCAGTAGAAATGGGCCAAATGTCACTAACCTGGGCACATAATCAAGGCACATAATCCACAGAGCCACAGAATGGGTAGAAGAAGGCACCTGACTCACTTTTGCTAGTCAAAAACATTCCAGGAGTGAGTGAGTCCAGAAAGACGTATTTTGCTTTTTGTCATTTTGGATGAGCTAGAAACAGTGACCCTGGATTGATTATCCCTTGTTGGGGTGGGTACAAGACGGTACCTAATATAATGAGCAACCCCTAGAGCTGAGAGATCGGAGACATAGGGAAAGCTAACCTTAATGATTCCACTGGAGTTCCTGAACACATCTGGGGTTTCAGAGACAATAGATAGATTCCCTTCATCCAAGGAGTTTAAGAACTATGGGCCCCACGGATCCTTCCTTCCGTACTATATTTAGTAGGGCAGGGTTAATGCTCCACACAGGGAAGCAGCACCTAGCAGAGGCAGAAACTCACATAGGGAAAAAGAAGAAAGAGACCTGGGGTGGTGAGGCTGTACAGGCAGGATGGCTGAGATGGCACAATTCAGGAACTGCCAGCTTCCTGGTGGTTTGAGTAGGAATGCCCCCTCCCCACCCCGTAGACTCATTCGTCTGCATGCTTGACCCACAGGGAGTGGCGCTATTTAGAGGGGAGTGGCGCTATTTAGAGGCGTGGCCTTGGAGGAAGTGTGTTGCGGCAGGGGCTGGCTTTGAAGTCTCAGATGTTCAAGCTAGGTCTAGCATGGCTCACTTGCTCTTCCTGTTGTCTGTGAATCCAGATATAGAACTCTTGGTTCCTTCTCCAGCACCATGTCTGTCTGCCTGCCACCATGTTTCTTGCACCATGACAGTGAGGGACCGAACCTCTAAACTGTAAGCCAGCCCCCATTGAGTGTTCTCCTTTTATAACAGTTGTTGTGGTCATAGTGTCTCTTCACAGCAATAAAACCCTAACGATAACACCAGGAAACAAGGGTATACAGGAAGACAATGGTGTAGTTAACAGAGGGCTGTTAGCACAATTCAAGAAATAAGGGGGTCCCAAGGCAGGCCAACAGCCCTCTTGATGGGCACCATCAGCCAAAACAGCCTTAGGCAGTGTTCACCTTGCAAGTCCTCTGCCCTCACCCCCTGTGTTTTGAACAACACCCAGAACTTCGGGATCCTGGAGTCAAGAGCAGCAGCAGACTGCTTATTCACATGTTCATAAAAGGAATGAAAAACATGGTTCACGCAGAATCAGAATACGGGGTGGGGCGGGGGGGGGTTGTTGATGTTGTTTTTTGTTTTGTTTTGTTTGTTTGTTTGTTCGTTCGTTCGTTGATGGAATTAGTTACAGCCAGTCTCTCTTATCCCCACATTCCTGGTCATTCCAGGACTTGGATGGGGGGGTGGGGGGGGGGAGAGAGAGCCACAGAAGTCCTCGTTATAAATCCTAGGGCCCATCCCCAACAGCCACGGCTCAGATACGAATCGTTTTTTCATTTGGTCTCAAGTCATTTTTGAAAGGCCTGTTTTTCATTAGGAAGGTAACTTGAGAGTCCCTGGGGGGAAGGAGGGGGTTGCGAGCCAGGCAGAAGAGAGCTGATTTTCCCTTCTGACTCAGGCTCGCTCTTTCCCTGGCTCTCCTTGGTCTAAAGTGCGGCCAAGCCTTTTGCAATTTATCGAGACAAAAGAAAGAGAGGGAGGGGGAGAAAGAGGGAGGGAAGGGAGAAATCACACATAAATCTTAGATTCCACAGCAATTTTATCAATGTTTTGTGTGTGTGTGTGTGTGTGTGTGTGTGTGTTTGCTTGCATATTTTCATAAAACAGGCACATTCAAAAGGCGCTGGGTTTTTTGGCCACACGGGTGTCTGTCACGGGTTGAATACGTCCCAGGTGTGGCTCCTTCAACATTCCGAGTACACATGGTTCTCATTACAGCATCCCCAAGGGCTTGGAGGCATGTGCTTGTTGTACCTCCCCCACACAGCCACAACTGAGAACTGCTAGATGCTAACTGGAAGGGCAGTGTCAGAAAACCAGCGCTGGAGATGAAGCCTGCACAGGCCTGGAACCTACAAGCCAGCTCCTACCCCACTGTGCCTCGCAGGCCTTCTCTAAAAGCCCAGCCCTGGATCTACTGAGGACGGGACACAGAGATCCTAGGGCACAAGAGAACCAAGGCCCAGAGAGGCTACATCATATCTTCTGGTGGCCACATCATTGTCTGTTTGCAGGTCCATGCATAAACTCACACGACTGGGATGAGATTATTTGGACTTTGAAAATGCTTTCGCTCGACAATCTCTTCTCTAAAGGGCTATTTACAGTAAGAGGAGAGTTGAGGTTAGAGAGAGAGCTAGCTCGGTGCCTAAGAGTGCTTTCTGCTCTTCCGGAGGACTTGGATTTGCTTGCCAGCACCTACATTTTACAACTCGCTTCAGGGGACCCAGCACCCTCTTCTGGCATCCAGGTACTTGTGTACCTGCACAAACCTACACACAAATACACGTGCACACACGTAATTAGAAGTAAATATACATCTTAGTGATTCTCTTTCCTACCTCGATAACAAGGGCAAGAGAAGCAGCTTGGAGATTGAGCAGGCAGGCAGCCACAAGAAAGAGCCTTAGTAAAGGATGCTTTGGGGGGACCTGGGTTTCTTTTCCTCCTGCCACGTTGGCTTTCCTCACCTAGAAAACTAAGGATTAAACCGCATGATCCCTTGAAATCTCTACCGTTGAAATACCGAGATTCTCTTTATTGACTATGGGTCCTTAAAAAAAGAAAAGTAAAACTATAAATGTAAATGCAGGATTGACTATATAACCCTTATCCAAAAATGTACAGGGACAGAAAGTGGGCATTGGAGTTGAACACACCTCAAAATATCTAAAGTCCAGAATGTCCCAAACTTTAAGGCCATGTTGGTACTCAAAACATTTTAGGGGATCCAGAGCGTATTGATTTCAGATCATCATATCAGGGCTATTCAGCTTTAGCATCCCAGCTACTACACTGAGAGAAACTACACTGATCATCAAGAAAGTTAAGTTACCATTAGGGTGGGTGTGTGGAAATGCTTTAACCAAGTACAGCACAAGGAAGACAGACTGAAATGGTTTTCCTTTTTGGCCCTTCTCAAAGACTCAGTCATGAATATGCAGTCTTATAAAACACAAGCTTGTGTTAACGTTGGGCTTTGAGACCAGCCCTAGAAACAGCAACAGACACAAGACGGAGGAGGAATGATCTTTGCACTTGTCATAAGAGGCCTGCCTGGCCCAGCTGTCCCCTGGCCCATCACATCTCCTGAGAATTTCCCAAGAGGCTTTGGGTAGAGCCACCAGCTCCGGGGGAATCCTTGGTGACCTCCACAACCTTCAGCCTCCTCTCTAGTGGAGATACCTTTAAAGACAAGAAAATAGGTTAGAATGTGAGGCTGGTGTGGACAACCAGTCACGTGAGCTCATAGACAAGTCTGGTATCTTAATTTTTACTGAACAAATATGAATAATATATTCACAGTATGCAATGTGATGTTTTGGCCTATGTATACATTGTGGTATGATTAAATCAAGACAACTACTATATCATTGTGTCGTGTCCCTACGATGAGAACATTTAAAATCTATTCATCAATTTCCATGTATATTACAAATTATCAGCAGTTGTCACTGTATGGTACAGTAGACCTTTGGAATTTTTTCCTCATGGAAGCATTGTACCCTATAGCCACATGAAACATCTATCCCCAACGTAACCTGAAATAACCACCTTGCTTCTGTTTGCTTCTCTGGGCTTGATATCTTTAGATAAATTCACAAGGGTCACACACCAGGCAATGTCTGTCCGTGGCTATTGTATTGGTTATGTCTCTGTTGCCGTGGTAACACACCATGACCAAGGCAACTGATAGAAGAAGAGTTCAGCTTACAGTTACAGAGGGATAAGAGTGTGACTCAGCAGGGAGAGCTGGAAACAAATGGTAGTCATGGCAGTGGAAGCAGGAAGCTGAGGCTCATGTCTTGAATAGCAAGCAAACAGAAGAGCAGACTGGAACACCGTAAGTCTTTAAACTCTCCAAGCCTGCCTCCATAATTCTTCTAGCAAGGCTGTCTTAGTTAGGGTCTTACTGCTGTGAACAGACACCATGACCAAGGCAACTCTTATAAGAACAACATTTAATTGGGGCTGGCTTACAGGTTCAGAGGTTCAGTCCATTATCATCAAGGAGCATGGCAGCATCCAGGCAGGCATGGTGCAGGCAGAGCTGAGAGTTCTACATCTTCCTCTGAAGGCTGCTAGCAGAATACTGACTTCCCGGCAGCTAGTATGAGGATCTTATAGCCCACAACCACAGTGACACACCAACTCCAACAGGGCCACACCTACTCCAACTGGGCCACACCTACTCCAACTGGGCCACACCTACTCAAACAAGGCCACACCTACTTCAACATGGCCTCACCTTCTAATAGTGTCACTCCCTGGGCTGAGCATATACCAACCATCACAAAGGCCATACCTCCTAAACCTTCCTACACAGTGCCACCAACTGCAAACCACGTGTTTGAACATCAGAACTCATAGTGGATCTCACTCAAGCCACATCTGTCTCAGTTCACTAAGCCTCTGAGGTATGGCTTAGTAACGTATGGTAACAAATGGTAGGATTCCCTCCTTTTGAGGCTGGGTATTCCAGGGATGCATGTTCCATTGATACACACTTAGACTGGCCCACGTCTTGGCTGTTGCAGTCAGTACAGCCATGAACTCTGAGCATGGATGTCTCAGCATCAGAATTCCACTTCCTCTGATAGCTGAGTTTAATCTACACCTCTGGAGTGGCTTGATTTTGTGCAGAAGGCCAGAGAAGATGACAAGGACCTGGAAGACACCAGGTTATGTGTTGCAGTGAAGTTATAGAAAAGCAATTCTTGGGCCTAAGATGCCTTGAGGGCAGCTGGTGTGGAGATAGGATGGATATGATGCTGGAGTCCTGGTTCCAGTAAAACCCAGATTGTTACTATTCTCTACTAGGAGATAGGACAGGCCCTCCATCAAAGCTTCTGGGGCACATGGAGTTACTAAGAGTTCTGACCCTGCTGTGTACACTCCTCCAAGTCTGTACATTCCTATGAGAAACTCAGCTTGCTTGCCTGCTGAATTGGCATATTCCCACCTGGGGACCTGGATTCTTTGTTTTGCAGTGCTGGGATTGAACTGGGGGCCTCAAGCATACCAGGTAAGTGCTTTAGCACTGTGCTATATCCTCAGGCCTTGGGGACCTGGATTCTTTTCTAGTCTGCTTGTGCTTAGTCCTCCCCTTCATCCCATTATAGAGCTGAAGCTGTGATAAAGAGTCCTTGTCATCTCTTGAGCTTGAGCCTTGCCTCCAGCTTCCAGCCCCTGTCAATCTATAACAAATTCTATGTAGTCCAGGCAGGGTGGAACACTGTGCCAACTTCAGGAATATTATTTTTACTTTAGTCAGTTTCTAAACACATTGGGCATTATGAGTGGAGACATGGAACTACTTCAAACACTGTTTCCATCAGATACATCCCAATGAGGGGGGAACAAGGTATTAGTAAATGCTTCGAACTCTGAGAAAGCCCTTGGCCAACCATCAGATCTGAAGCAACCATCATGATGTACACACACACATACACACACACACACACACACACACACACACACACACACACACCAAGACAGACTGACTTCTGACTCCAAATTCTAACACCATACCAACTCTGCCTCTGAGTGTTTAGAAAGAGTATCTCTCTTCTTTACACAGCTCATACAAGTCAAGAGTTTAGAACTTTCCAGACAGATTCATGGTCTGAGACTTCACAATCATTGGAAGAAGTTTAGAAAAAGGAGGAGGAGCAGGAGGAAGAAGAAGGAAGAAAGAAGAAAAGAGGAGGAGAAGGAAGAGGAGGAAGAGGAGGAGGAGGAGAGGAAGAGGAAGGAGGAAGAGGGAGGAGAGGGAGGAGAAGGAGGAGGAGGAGGAGGATGAGGAAGAGGAGAAAAACAACAACAAAATAAAGCTTAAGACTTAGGATAAGGGGCTAGAGATATGGCTTAGGTGTTATAAGCACTGGAGTTGGGTTCAGTTCCCAGCACCTACATAGTAACTGGCAACTATCTGTAATTTCAGCTCCAGGTGATCCAATGCCCTGGCCCTGGCTTCCTTCAGCACATTGTGTTAGTCTCCAGACTGAGAAATAACAAAGTCCATTTGTAAGGTTATAACTTGGAAATGGAATATGAGTTTTAAATTGAACAACAATTCACAACAGATACTCTCTTTCAATCCTGTAGACTGATAACTTCACTTTGATACAAACTAGAGAGTTCAGTGTTTGAGGGTGTTTGAGACTTAGAATGGCCCCTGACCTCATAGGAGGCAGAGTTCAAGATCTTTTGTGCTCGCCTCTTTACCTGCAACCCTATCTATCTCTATGAGACTGTGGACACATAGACACACTACAACCTCAGTGACACAGATCTCTAACAGAAACAATACAACACGTCTCAGTACCCTTTCCCTCCCTCCACTGATGGGTAAAGCCCAGGAAATGAAGCTTGTTTGAGCTGCTAAGTGAACCAAGGAGACCCACCCACATTTTCTTTCTTATTTTTGTAGTCCTGGGGTTAGAACATGCTAAGCAAGTCCTCTGCCACTGAGCTATATCCTTCCTCTTCTCCCTCCCTTTCCAAATCCCTCTGGGCAGTTTGGTGAAGGCAACCTCATAAAAACTGAGTTAAGTCTTACTCAAAGCAAAGCTGATCAATGTGGCTGGCCACCTTTCTGCTCAGCTTTCTGGTAACACACTTGAACCTCACAGAAAAAGACAAAAGAAGTCCCTGGTTCCTATATTTTTCATTTTTAAAAATTTATTATTTTAATTTTGTGTATGTGTGGTAGTTGGGGAGGGGTGTGTATACACATCAATGTGTCAGATCCCTCTAGAGCTGGGGTTACAGGCAGTTGTAAGCTGCCTGACCTGGCTGCTGGGAATCAAACTCAGGTTCTCCGAAAGAGCAATATGTGCCCCTAACTACCCAGCCATCTCTGCAGCCCCCTTGTTTCTGTGATTTTGTTTTGGGCTTTGTGCTTGTTTTGTCCCAGCTCAGTGAGAGGATGGTACTGACTTTCTCAGCTTGGCAGCAGTGCTCAGCGGGGATTATGTGGATGGGATCTTTAAGGGAGTTGAGCTCCGTGCCACTACCAAAGTTGAAGAATTCTTGATCCTTTTCCCAGCCTCCAAGCAGCAGAACATGACCACACGGCTTACAAGTGGTCAATCATCAGAACCCACCCAGCACTTTAGATCACGGGAGAGCGATAGATACACAGGCCCAAGTTCAGTTATAGCTACCTAGAGTGACTTCAGAGAGACACCCAGACAGGTGGACAGGGCTTCACAAACACAGAGGCCACTGGGGCAATGGGAACATGTACCCTCCAGAGACTTGGTCTTCATTCACCCTTAGTATTGTTTGCACTGTTACCTGTCTTTGTATAAATCTCTCCAGTTTCAGTGAAGTAGTGTCTGCTTCTATCATGGCAGGAAAGAATGCAGAAGAGCAGCCGTAATTCAAAGCACGCTTTTGCAGACAGCAGGAGTGGCCATATTTCTCGCTTTAATGCAGAAAATGTGAGCTGAAGCTGCGGGTCCCTTCTGAGTAGCAGTTCTAAGAACCACCCTGTAGTCACTCTGCGATCCGAGTTTGGGATAGCCAGATGTCAGCTAAGGTGTCATTGTGTAAAGAGCAGAGAGAAAAAAAAAATCACCAGTGCTGTGGGCTGCACCGTCTCTGTTCTTTCTGCTCTTGTAGACAAAGTCATGAGTCACCATGCATGCCTGTCAATAAAACTTTATTGACAAAAACAGACACATTTGACCAATTGTTTCCCACCCTCTCAGAAAAAGACAGCGCTGTACACCACAGTCCTGCCTTCAGGAGATAGTGACAGAAACACCACACTTAAAAATCAGCATGTGGCCGGGCGGTGGTGGCGCACGCCTTTAGTCCCAGCACTTGGGAGGCAGAGGCAGGTGGATTTCTGAGTTCGAGGCCAGCCTGGTCTACAGAGTGAGTTCCAGGACAGCCAGGGCTACACAGAAAAACCCTGTCTCGAAAAACCAAAAAAAAAAAAAAAAAAAAAAAAAAAAAAAAAAATCAGCATGTGTCCTGAGAGACATAAAACAATTTCTTTCTGAAAAAAAAATTTAAAAGCAATTATTTTATGGTTATCTGTGTTTTGCTTGCTGTGTGTCTGTCTATGTGCCATATGTGTGCAGTGCCTATGGGGGCCAAATACCCTGAAGCTGAGTTAAATATAGTTGTGAGTTAGCACATGGGTTCTCAGAACCAAACTGTGGTCCTCTGGAAGGGTAGCCAGTGCTCTTAACTGCTGAGCCATCTCTACAGTTCTCAAATCTTGTGTATCTGAGCCATTAAACTTTGGGGTCGCTTGTCACTGCAGCATAACTCACTCCATGCAGACTTATAAATAGATGTTCACAATGTAAGCAAACCAAAGTTGATTTTGCATGATTCAATAAGGTTGGATAAACAAAATGAGATTAAAACCCTTTATATCTCCGTGTCAAATAAAAACAACAAATTCTATCTGTGACACGGTGTTCAATCAAGAACTGGTAACTACAAGCTCCCCCAGATCGCCAGGACTGGAGCAGGTGAGAACGGAAGCCTAGCAGATCCAGGATCCTTTCTTCTTGCTTCGGGTGCTGGGATCTAGAGTGCCCAGCTCACTGTCTGGGTCCCAACCCTTCCACATGAAAACCAAAACGACCAGGGAACTAAGAGGTATCTCCCCCACTTTGAGAGCAATGACGCCCACAGGAGGTTCCAAGAATGAAACGGGTGAACTGCAAGTTCCCTGTGAAATCGATCCTACCTGTGGCTCGGGTGGATGGAGCAAGGACATTGCTCTTAGGAAAGCTTGGCTTTGGGACGCAGCTGGCCAGAGCCAGCAGAGCAAAGCCGGGGGCTGAAATGTGAGTGTTGAACTCTCTCTGCCCTGCACCCCTACTGAAGCCCCGCGTTCAGCCGCTCAGCCGTTCTGTCACTCTTGGCCTCAGGAGTAGATTCCTTCATGTTCCTTGGCTGTTTCCAAATTATCCTCTCATTTCAGATTCAGATATGAATATACAGATACAAAATACAAGAAAATGAGCCCAAAAGCAGAAAATGGGGGCCTAGGAGTTTCTTTTTTTGACTCCCGTGCCCACAGAGCGCAGAAACCTCTGAGACAGTCACACAGGAATCAGGCTCAGCCCAGAGCCTGGTGCGAGTGGGATCTGTGGATGTGAAATTCCAGCTTAATCCCCTAGCCAGAGACTTAATCCCTGAGCTCTGAATCAGGCCTTGGCAGAGAGCAATCTTTCCGCTCTCTTGTAAATTTCCATCTCTCCAGCCCTGGAACCAATCAGCACCGCAGCCTCCAGGGCTCCCTGGCTGGAGCCACACAGCCTGGCCTGAGGAGCTGTGGTGGGGCAGTCAGGCCCCAGAGGTCAGGGCACCTAAAGTTCAGCTACTCTGACACTCTGTCCTGGTCACCTGCCACAGGGCTCAGACACCAGGTTGGCAAATGACACACCCACGGGTAAAGGAGGCCCAAACCACGGGCCCTTGCTTGGACAAAGGTGCCCATCTCCATTCCCCCCCCCCCCCCCCCCCCGCCGAATACCATTCTATTGTAATCACAGCCGGGCTGGCTCATTTCCGAAGTGTCCCTAGGATCTCTTGTGTCACAACAGCCAGGTGGAGTTGCTTGCTATTGTGGGAAACCTCGAGACCCACCAAGCTTAAGATGTTAACAAACTGGTCCTTCCCATTAAGTTGGGGTGGAGGAGGGCTTCGTTCACACCTTGCCCACCCAAATGTTACCCTATGTCACAGTTGTAGAAACATGGTCAGCCTGCACCCCCCCTGCCCCCCGATAGCCAAAGGGAACAAGACCCTAAAGGTGGTGGGAGATATATCTGTCTGGGAGATAGTGTGTGGGGGTGTGTGAACACATTTATATGAGCTTGGGTATATATGTGCAGTGTGTGTAGACATATGGTCTGTGGTGTATGTGCATGTGCTTGTGTATATGCACACTGTGTAGTGTATGCATTACACTAACCAGGCTTAGGGTTAGGGTTAGGGTTAGGGTTAGGGTTAGGGTTAGGGTTAGGGTTAGGGATTAGGGTTAGGGTTAGAGTTAGGGTTAGGGTTAGGGTTAGGTGTCTTTGTGTCTGCACGTACATGGCAGCTTATACCCTGTGGAAGATTGGAAACTGAAAAACATAAAAGGACATTTACCAGATTTAAGCAAAAGCATTTCAAGGGTACACTCTAGAAATACAATACAGGACAGCTGGACTCGGAGCACCAGAAAATAACAGAAACTACCATGGCCGTCACTGACACTATCCGTATAGTTGCCAAGTGTCCCCCTACACAGCACCCATCTCTTTTCCTTCCGAGCCACAAATGGTGTGAGGATGTGAACCCCCATTGAAGGAGTACATGCTGGAAGAGATACCCATGGTGGCCCTGTGCGGGGAACTAGTTATTCCTTCTCTCTTGAGTGCTTCGAAATGTCATGTAGACCTGCCTAGGTTTTGCCCTGGAAGTGGTGCGGCCGTTGACTTGGGGCAACCCTAGACAGAGGCTGGTGGTTCACCCAGCAGTACCATATGGATAGAGACAGAGGAAGAGGCGCATGGTCTATCACACCACCCTGAGCCTCAATAAGCTCTGAGCCCAGCGTGTCTTCCTTGTTCATGACTTCTGACTGGGAACCAATATTCGAGGTTTAAAGAAATCATTAAAACACCGCAAATGTCCATTGTGGGCAGACTGGTATAGATCCAGCCTGTGTACACTTGGGGTAGTCTGGAATTCTGTGAGGCTGCCATCACTTTCTGTTTTTAAAAGTAAGAACACTCAGACTCAGAAGAGTCAAGCAGCTTGCTTGAGGACACACAGCTGATAGGATGGGAAGTCCAACGCAGCTCAGCCAGATCAGGTCTGCTCAGAGCACAGCACAGCCACACAGAGACACCCAGGGCCAACTGAGGAATGGTCACAAGTGTTCACAAGTGTCTCAGAAGGAAAGAAGATGAAGATGAATCCATAGAGACAGAGAGGGGTGGCCCCCTGGCCCCAGTTGTCCAATGAATGCCACACTTTTTCTCTTCTCTTATCTTGAAGTCTGTCTTCCGTAACAGTGGAATTCTAATTATTTACATAAACTATTGGGGCCGTGGTGCTACGCATGGGTTTGTGTTGGCCAGGTTTATGAAAAAAGGAAGCAAACAAGGAGGTAAGAATCTAATGTCAAAATCCAACAATTGGAAAGAAAGTTCTAAAAGGAGTCATCTCCACAGGTTTCACCTGTGGGTGTGTGCACATGTGCAGGCAGGTGTGCGCATGCCCGTGCGTGTGTGTGTGTGTGTGTGTGTGTGTGTGTGTGTGTGTGTGTGTGTATGTGTGTGTGTGTGCATGCTTGCGTGCATGAGTGAGTGTATGTGTAGTGTGTGTGTGTAAGTGTGTGTGCGCGCGCCTGCGCGTGCACGCGTACGCGAATGTGCAGACCAGACACAGGTATCTTTATCATGCTTTACCTTATCCAGTGAACCCAGAGCTCTCTGATTTGGCTAGACAGCAAACCCCAGCAATCCCATCTCCCTCTCTTCACTGAAGGATCAAAGGCGTATGCTACTCCCTGGGCTTTTAAAAAAAACATGGGTGTTAAAAATTCTAACTATGGTCCCCAGGTTTGCAAATCGAGCACTTGACCCCAGCCATCTTAGTGATCTTCTTCACCCACTGATCCTCATATATTTTCTTTCAGATCAGTTTTTATTATTTTAAATTATGTGTGCAGGTGCCTGCAGAGGCCAGACATGATGGATCCCAGAAATGGAGTTATAGGTAATAGTTAGCTACTAGACATGGGTTCTAGAAACTAAAACTCAGGTCCACTGCAAGAGCAGGAAGTGCTCCTAATTGCTAAGCCACCTCTCAGGCCTCAGTTCTTGTTGCTTAAAAAGCCTGTTGTGACAAGGAAAAAAGGGCAATTCTGAAAACTACATTTTTACAACTCGCTGATTTGGAGTCTAAGAGATACAGCAGCTCTCTCATATGAAAACTGAAAATTCCCAAACAAAACTTTCAATTTTATGTCTTTCATATCGCATTTATTTCTTATGTACGGCCCTCAGTAGTAAATGACACATTTCCTCTAAAGGAAAGGTCCCCCTCATTCCTTACATCTGGGGAGGACAGCAGAGCAAGCCTTGCCTTCAGAGGGCCACACTGGCTCCGGATGTGACCCACAAACATGAGAACAGAGAGAGAAAGGAAGGAGCAGGCTATGCCCTCTGCCTCTCACCACACTGGCTCAGCATGTGTGCGTTTTTTTCTTGTCCCCACTTGGCAAGAAGGAAGATCTCGGACAAACAAGAGACTGAAAGAAGGGGACTGATCCTTCTTTTCTTAGCAGCATATTGCTAAGCATAGTGTACAATGCACACTCAGCCAGCGACCATGCCTGACCCTCCTCCACACAAGCCTCCTTGACAACACCCACCTGCTGTGCACATTATCTTTGCTTTTTGTGGCTTGGGGGGTCAGAACCCTGTTACTGGATGAGACCCCAGGATAGGAAGGAAGAGGAAACAAAAATGGTTTTTTTCGTTTGTTTGGTTTTTTGTTTTCTTTTCGATGAAGTGGCCTGGTTACACACAGGGACAGTCCTTAAGTCACTCCACAACTGCACCCCCACCCCCAAGCTGGAACAAGTTTGCAGAAACCACAGAAGATCCACAGCGCTTTCTGACTCCAGCTCCCTTCAGCCCAGGGCAGGTGACAGGTGTGAGTTCTGGAACTTCCCAAGGGGTGAATCCTTGCTCACCATCTGTGACCTGGGTGACTCCAGCTCCCTTCAGCCCAGTGCAGGTGACAGGTGTGAGTTCTGGAACTTCCCAAGGGGTGAATCCTTGCTCACCATCTGTGAGTCGTGCGACTTCTGAGACTTCCTTCCTTAGAGCCTGCATTCCGAGGATCCTGCTCTATAGACTGGGTGGCTAGAAGCGACACTGTTAATGTCCTAACTTATGCAAGTTCCTCAGAACCCCTTAGCTTCTTCCCTGCTTAGATCCTCCTCCACTGCACTCACTGGGGTCAGCATGGCTACTCCTCTGTTTCTGGAACAGATCTCTCCATTCTGAAAGATCTGACTGAGGTCATCTGACATTGCCGACTCCTCACTAGCCGCTGTTCCGTGTTTGTCCTTCTAAAGCTGATCTCTGCAGAGCCCACCATGGACCATCAGAGCTTCCACCCCCAAATATCTCCAGAATGATTGATAGTTTCTGAATTACTTGGTTCATTTTTCTTCCTTTTTTTTGAACACCCATTCCTGCTCAGTATCTCTGACCTAGAAGTGACCATGTTATCTCACTTTGCAGGGACTTTTCCAGTTTTAGCATAAAAACCCCCATTCCAACACAATCCAGAGTAAAGCATCGTAATATAATAGACCTGCATGCCAGGGCAGTAGCTGCTTCCCTCACTCCTTTATCACTGCAAAAGTGAAAGCAGGAACCCAGAACCTTTGTAGAAGGAAGAAGGGAGAGAGAGAAAACAGGGAAGGAGAAAGAAAGAGAAGGAAAAAATATGGGGAAAGGGGAGGAAGAGAGGAGAAACAAAGACGGAATATGGAAGGAAGGAAAAGAGGGAGGGAAAGGTAAAAGGAGGAAGAAAAGGAGAGGAAAAATAAAAGGATAAATGGAGAAATTTTTATTTTTTATGACATTCATTTAATTGGTAAATAAATTAATATACTTTTCTATTCAAAGTTGCAAGTAAGTCCGCCAGTCACAACAGACTTACAATACCTCTCATGTCTAAGCTACGGAACACAAAAGCAGAAGTGTCCAAGGTGAATGTTTGAGCCAGAAGTAGTTTTGCAGAAGAACGACCGACGAGGACCACTTATTCTTCCCACCTTCCCTGTGGGGAGATAAAGGCTCCTGAGCATGGGTCTTGGCCCAGTCAACCTGGTCTCCAACAGGGATGAGCCCCCCTGCTGTAGGGCTTACCCCACCCTGATGTGTGAAGTGTAAGCAATGACTACTGTTGTTCCTTAGAAAGCCGTCTGTGGCCATCTGATCTTAGCAGGACTCTTGAAAGGTCTAGCCTTGACCTGAGGAAATGAGTTTTTATTAAAGCGGCTTCTATTATTTAGAAAGGCAAAATACCATTCCACCCAATTCTTAACCATTCAGAGTTCCTAAATGTATTGCTTACTTTTGATTTATTTTGAATAAATTCAGCTTTACCACTTCTTAGGACATATTTATTCTATATATGGAACCCAAGTAAAAGCAGCATGGATGGATAAAATCCTCTACAAGGCAAAATTCCCGGGTGGCCACAGCAAGAAAGGTCTCCAGGGAAGCTCAGTGGGTGTTGGGAAAGACCAGAGACCACATGGCATGATTTGTCTTCATTGGGAGCTTCCAAGGCCCCACTGACAGGAGTCCTCACTCACACAAGGAATTTCTAGGGATGGTGCAAAGAAAGCCATCCAGATTCTATGGATCCAAGGGCATAAAGTTACCTTAGTTAAAAAAAAATAATAATAATGTTCTGAGGATGACAGCACTCGCTGCCCTTCACGCTATTTTTAATGTATATTTAGGTAATATTTTAGATCTGTTGAGGAGTTCAGACACTTTCTGGTTTGAACACAGCACAGCTCAGAAAACTCTTCTTCTATGTGCTATCTTGCCGTTTTCAAAAGAGGTTTTGAGTGTGTGTTAAGGCTGAAGCTAAAAGTGACTAAAAGCTCAAGGCAAAAATGAGAGGAAAAAAAAATTGTAAATCTCGAATATGAGAAGACACCATTATCCAGAATGCCCAGAGAATCGGTAAGAACTATTGCAACCAAAGCCAAGCGAAGGGCCAGAGTGCCTTCCACAGTCTGCACAAATGGACAAGGTAGAGAGATGCTCACGGCACAAATGACCAGAAGGGTGAATAGTCCTCGGGAAACATACCTATGGCAAAGAGCTCATAGCTGGTGGGGATGTAGAGAAACCAAGAGGAAATATAAAATGTTCAGTCACCACTGAAAATGGTGTGGCCCTTCCTCGAGCTACTAAAATGTTAATTTGTACTCTTTGTGTAAACCACCAACCAAAGAGTACACATGGAGGGACCCATGGCTCCAGCTATATATGTAAGCAGAGGATGGCCTTGTCAAGCATCAATGGGAGAGGAGGCCCTTGGTCCTGTGGAAGCTCAGTGCCCCAGTGTAGAGGGATGGTAGGGCACTGAGGCAGGAGTGGGTGGGTGGGTCGGTGGGCTAGGGAGCACCCTCTAGGTGGGGGGAGGGAAAAGGGATGAGGGGTTTGTGTAGGGGAAACCAGGAAGGGGGACAATATTTGAAATGTAAATAAATAAAATAAGCAATGAAAATAAATAAAATAAATAAATAAATGTTAATTTGTATATTTGCATACATGACCTAGTAATTCTTTTCTGGCTATTTACCTAAAGGAACTGAAAATGTATCCTCAAACGATACTGCACAGCCTTCTTCACAGAAGCAATATTTACAACACCTAAAAGGGAGAAGCCACCGATCTTTATCAGCGGTGGATAAGTATACTTAAAAAGGCAGCACACACATACAATGGAATATTATTCAGCTTCAAAGGTGAAGGGAATCATGATACAATGTGAATGGACCTTGGAGACATTAAGTGAAATGAGCCAGTCAAAAAAGATAAAATGCCGGGCAGTGGTGGTGCACGTATTTAATCCCATCACTTGGGAGGCAGAGACAAGCAGATTTCTGAGTTCGAGGCCAGCCTGGTCTACAAAGTGTGTTCTAGAACAGCCCAGGCTACAGAGAGAAACCCTGTCTCGGGGGGTGGGGGGAATAAAATACCTTATTGGATACATCAAACTAAGGAATTTGACTGACCCTGGGGTTCCTGACTCCAGATTCTTCCTCTAGTTACATCTATAAGTGACTGACATCTGCCCTAGTTTGTTGTTTATGATAAAACCAAAAGCATCTTGAAAAGGAAAAGGTTTGTTTGGCTAACACATCCGGACGACAGCCCATCATGGAAAGAATGCAGCGCAGAACTCCAGCAGGAACCTGGAGGAAGGATGGAGCAACAGGGTTAGGCTTGACCACCATAGCTTTTCCAAACCGTTTTCTATATAACGTGGAACCACCTGCGCAGGCGTGGCTCCGCCCACGGTGGGCTGGGTCTTCCCACATCGATCAGGAATTAACCGAACACACAAAGACTTGCATACAGGCCAGTCTGATGAAGGCAGCTTCTCAATTGAGGTTACCTGTTCCTAGATGACCCTAGCTCCTGTCAGAGGACTAAAAAAGAGAATAAATGATCAGAGATCATTCTGTGGGTAAACAAATTAATGATGATGATGATGATGATGATGATGATGATGATGATAATAATAATAATGATAATGATAGTGAAAGTAAAGTCCGCTGACTTCCCCAACCCTACAGGACTGCGTGGGGAACTGAAACTTTGCCTCAGCTGCCTATCCTATTATGTGTGTGTGTGTGTGTGTGTGTGTGTGTAGCTGGGCAGTGATGGCGCACGCCTTTAATCCCAGCACTTGGAAGGCAGAGACAGGCGGATTTCTGAGTTCGAGGACAGCCTGATCTACAGAGTGAGTTCCAGGACAGCCAGAGCTACCCAGAGAAACCCTGTCTCGAAAAATCAAACCAACCAAACAAACAAACAAATATGTGTGTGTGTGTGTGTTTCTCACATCAGTTCATTTCCCATATATACAGTTTGTTTCTTAAATTATACTGTCAAGTGGTGATTTGAAGAAGACAATAGAATTTAAAAAGGAGACCCTCAGACAAATGTACACTCTCTTCTTATTTTTTTTTAGAATATACACCCAATGCAAATTACACAGTGAAGCTAGCTGAGGGGTGTAATTTGTTACACAAATAAACAAACACTATTGGGTTCCGTCTGTGGCTACTGTAGTTATAATGAAAAATCTAAAAACAACTGTAATGCTTCTAACCATAAAATTATAAGGCAAGAAAGTGGATTTAGATAACTGCGCGAGCTGTAATTGTGTGTTTGTAAACTCGCAGACAAGGCTTTCACACTAATTTAGCCCTGGCTCATTGCACACCCAAAGCACAGGCTTCCACTCTGCCCTTCCTTATTCCACATGGGTCTGAGACCCCAGGCGTTAGGAAATTCCATCCTCGGAAGAGAGTGTGTGCTGGGTGTGGTGAGCAGGACAGGGAGAAAAGAGGTCTGTGTGGCAGGCAGCTAGAGACACAGGCGCTGCTGGAGACAGGGGCTCCACTGCGTCCTCAGCAGCAGAGAAGTAAGGACCAGAGATGCTCTGACCTCATCTTTCATGGGTTCAGAGAAGGCATGTCAGTTCGCAAGATCACATGGGTTAGAACTCAAAATCTCAACCTCCTGGGGCCAAAAAGCGCTGGCCCTTCACCTCTGCAAATTCACGGGGACCACGGCAACAGTCCATTGGGAAACCGTAGTCTCGGGCAGAGAGAAGCAGCCACATCCATCCGGTTAGTGCTCAAGTCTCTTCACTTCCTCTGCCCACAGTCTTGTTCCTAATGCTGTTCCGAACACCTTTGCACCACGCTGGAGCCAAACAAAGGCAATGGGAGGAGCTTGTTTTCCTCACAGTTGGCAGGTGTTTGCCCAGGGAAACCATGAGCTTGGTCAGAGCACCAAGGTGTCAGGAACGTGTGGGACAGGAATAAGGAAGCAGAGAGCAAGGAACAGACTGGGAGTCAGGTATAATCTGGGAGAACACACACCTTCTTCCCCCAAGCCCCATGTCTGGAACTTTCCAGAACCTCTTAAAACGGAGCCACTCACAGAGGACTGAACATGCAGGACTTAAACAAACCTATGGGGAGCATTTCCTATTCAGACCACAACAGCTTCAGGCCCTGGGAACGGAGCATCTGTGGGGAAAGGCATTATCCTGCCTGGGAGGAGCTGAGGCCTCTAGAAATGAGGAAGGAACTAGAAGAAGATTGGATGAGAAAAATATGCCACGCAAGGGACGAGAAGCGAGTGAGCTGATGGTTAGGAACCTTCTTGAGAGGCCAGAGAAGGATGCAAATGTGGTCACTATCTGCTGGATGGACTGCACCCTCATGAAAGCACCGAGCTGTGCGTTTGGGTTTTTTTTTGTTTTTTTTTTTGTTTTGTTTTGTTTTGTTTTTTACCGTTTTGAGAAGATACAGGTTTAGTTAGCACCTTGCAGATTGGACAGCAGGCAAGTCAGTCACAGGTGAACCGCCTACCCGATTATACATGCTAAATGGGTAAATTGCATGGTGTGGTGATTACATCTCGATAAAGCTCTTACCAGAGAGGAAATGAAAAGCAGATTTTAAACAATAAGTCGAGACTTTGCTTTTTCTGGCACTCATTTTCTCAAGCCCTGGGGACCACCCAAAGGATACTCGTGAGACCAGGTGACCCAACTCCTCCACACTTCTTTTTAATTCCTTGCCTTACCTGCTCTCTCTGGTGGTGCCCAAGAGCCTAGGCTGAGTTGAGTTGCTCCCAGGAAGGCCACCACAGCCACCAGGCAGAGTTGGGCACATTTGGGTCTCACTCCCAAAACTTAATTCACGAGTCCACAAATGCTTGGCGTCCCTGGTCTGTGCTCACAGACACGGGTCTTGAACCTGGAGGACAAGAGCACACACCGAAAGTCAAACTGTTAAATGGCTTCTATAGTCAGAATTCAAATCTGAAAAAAGCCACATGCCACAGTTAAGGGAGTGCGGTCTGAAGACTGAGGTTTAAGTGCCCTAACCGGCCAATAGGATAAAAGAGTTTCTGGTATCCTTCATGTTCTCTTGAACCAAGCCATGCAGATACTGGGAACACATCCTTTTTGAACAGGGGGGTGAGTGAAAGATCTGAGTCATGACACCAAATGTTGTGTTTTATAAAAAGATAAGGAGGAGAGGAATATGTCTGGTGGATGTTAGTCAGGTGTAGGGGAAGGGGGCTCATGCTAAGGCATTCCTTCCTCCTGAGAGACCAGCCACACGATGACGGTATAGTATAGAATAGTGTTTATTCAGGGCATGGGGAGGGAAGTTGAGAGGGTAGTAGAGACAGAGAAAGAGAGAGGGAGTGAGAGAGGGAGAAAGAGAGAGAGGGGGAGGGGGAGAGAGAGAGAATGATAATAGAGGAGTAGAGAAGTAGAGGCAGGCCATGAGCACGTGGATGGAGGGGGTTGGGGGAGAGAAGAAGGGATGAGAGGACAGAGCAGTAGCAAGAAGGCAAGCAAGGGAGAGAGGAGGGGGCAAGCGGCCCCTTTTATAGTGAGTCAGGCATACCTGGCCATTGCCAGGTAACTGCGGGGCAGAGCTTAGACAAAATGCTAACAGCATGTGCCCATACTTTCGGAATCCTGAGTGGCCCTGAAGGAAAAAAAAAAAATGACAAACGTGTGTAAAACATCTTAGAATGGGGAAGGCAGATGTTGCAAACTATGTAAAACGGAAATACAGCTGCCATCTGTGGGAAGACGCACCTGAACATGGACACATAGGACTGCGTGTATCTCGGAAAGCAAAGGCTCTGTGAGCCAGGCACAGCAGGAGACACAGCCTGGCACAGCAGGAGGCACAGGCAGGCAGAGCAGGAGGCACAGCCTGGCACAGCAGGAGGCACAGCCAGGCACAGCAGGAGGCACAGTGGCACAGGTACAGACTCAGAGCTGGTCCTTCAGATTTCAGACATCAGGCCTCTTGGGCAGCTAAGGAGTGAAGTCGCTTTTCTGTGTTTGTGGACCAGGTATAGGACGCGGACTGTCAAGGCTGCTGAAAGGGAAAAGCAAATTATTTCCATGCAAGTCAAAACAAAAGCAGTATGGATTTTCACAACCCAAGCCCTATAAAGCAAGATGTTGCCCTGGATGTGGCCGTGGTTAATAAGCCTCAGGGAATCACTCAGGGGTGAGTCTACCACAGAAGAATGCAGGCAACGGCCCGAGGCACCTCTAAAGCCAAAGGAAACAAAAACCTTGGGGTTCATTTGTACAGACAGGGAAGAAAGGCCACTGGATAAATCTATGGGGGCTCTCTTGGGCCCTGGTGGTTTAGGGACAGCAGCTGAGAATGAAATGTCATCTTTTGTTTTGCTCTCAGAATAAATGGAGGAGTGAGGCAATCCTCATGTCAGATCCAGGGTTAGTTCTTAGTAGGAGTAAAGTCCACCAGCAATGGCGGCTCAGCCGCTCAGCTGCCAGCACCCAGCTTGATTGCTGCTGGTGGTGTTTGGTTGCGCAAATCATAGGTTTTCATGCACCAGTTGAAGAAAACTAATGACCGACCACAACTCACGTTTCAACTCGTCATGCTTCAACAGGTCAGTGAATGTGGGTCAAAAGTGGCCAATGGTTCCTGGGAATGGACAAGGCCAGGTGTCCCCTAGGGCCAGGACAGGAACAACGGTATGATCCAAGTGGATGTGGGAGCCTCACAGACTTCCGCAGCCTTGGCTCTGCATCCCTAACCGATCAGAAGTCGGAACAAGGTTAGAAACTGGCTGCTTAATATGTACAGCACAAATATACAGCTAAGATAACTGGGAGGGTGGGAGGGGGACTACCACAGAGTAGGTCAATGAGTATTTTATGAGCAAACAGTAGCATTCCCTGTCTTTACCACAGATTTCCAGTGTTGTTCATACTGATATCTAAGTATCTCCTCCCTCCCTCCCTCCCTCCCTCTCCCCTCCCTCTCTCTCTTTCCTCTCCTCCTTCCCCCTCTCCCTCCAGTCCTTTCTCCCTCCCTCTCTTCCTCTCTCCTCCCTTCCTGACTTCCCTCCCTCCTCCTGCCTTCCCTCTCTTCCTTCCTCCTACCCTCCCTTCTTCTTTCCCTCCCTCTCTCCCTCCCTCCTTCCTCTCCTGCCTCTTTCTCTCCCTCCCTCTCCCCCTCCTTCTCTCCTGCCTTCCCTCTCTCCCTCTCCCACCCTCCCTCCCTCCCTCCTCATCGCTTCTGAGGCTGCCTTATTCTTTACACTGCTGGCTTCAGTTCTAGCACCTTTTTGAGATATTTATGTAAAAATGTTAAAGGTTGGAGACCCATTCATTTTTATTGAATAATTGTATTCATTCTTTGACAATTTCATACATGCATATAATGGATTTCGATCATATTCATACCCACTTCTCTTATAATGCCTCCTTTCCCCTTTCTTCTTACCAAGAAGTTTCCCTCCTACATTCAATATCTTTTTAAAAATGATTTATTGTATGTGTATAGTTGTGCCTGCATGTACAACTACGCACCACATTCATGCAATGTCTGTGGAGGGCAGAAGAGGGTGCTGGGTGCCTTGGAACTGGAGTTACAGGTAATTGTGAACTATCATGTGGGCGCTGGCCATCAAGCATGATCCTTTGGAAGAGCAGCCAGTGCTCTTAACTGACGAGCCATCTTTGTTGCACCCTTTAAGAATAGCCTATTGAATTTCACTGGAGTTGCTTGCATGGACTTGCATATGGGATTATTGGCTGGAACATGAACAATTTAACCAATGGTTGTACCACTCAAGAGAAATGGCTCCTTCTCCCCCAGCAATAACTCCTCAGCCAGAGGTGGGTCATCATAAGTCCCTCCACTGGAGCCTGTCAACAGCTCAGTCTTGTGCAGGTGACAGAGCCGCTGTGAATTCCAGAGTGCAATGGCCATGTTGTGTCCAGAAGTCAGCCTCAGAGCCCTCCTGTCTCCCAGCTCTTATGTTCATTCTGAAGTATTTCCTTTACAAGAATTGCATTTGCTTCTTGTCATTTGGCATTTCCCCTTCGGGCCCTCTGGAACTGTGAGATACAATGCATTCCCAAGCACTGAGCGGCAGCTGACCATGCCTGATCTCTTCCATGAAATGAGTAACCAAGTTTGCCCATTTACTGCAAAGCTGTTCTGCTAACCCCGACTTGCATCTGTGCATGGACCTTGGCTGCAAGGACAACTGGGGACCCCACTTGAAGGTTCCTTTGGATGAGCACTTCTCAAGATCTCTCTAACTACCGTGACCATACAATTTAATCTCCATGTTAAAAGCTCGGAAAGTAAAAGGGGGTGGTCCCTGCTAGGTTGTTCCATCAGGCCAGACCATCACAGGCTGAGTAGCTCTAAAGCTGCAAGCTTGTCTGGCTCACAGCTTTGGAGACTGGACAGAGGTCACGGGCCACATCTGGTGAGGTGGTCCTTCTTCTTTACTTGACAATGGGAATTACATGGTGGGAGCCTTCCCACCATGGAGAAGACTGACGCTGCTTTATAACAAACCCACTCGTACAAAGTGTTGACCCATTTATGAGGCCAGACACTTGATATCCATGTTTCCCTAAAGGTCCCACCCCTGGACACAACTGGGTTGAGGAATAAGTGTCCACACATGAACTTTGGGGGACTTTCGTGTTCCAGCCATAGCCTGGGACCATGAATAATAATGTACAAGTGATGGACTGGGATGAGGCTCACAGTCTCCTGTGACCATCTCATGGCACAGTCTACTTGCGGATTTCTCCAACAGAAGCAGGGATTCAGAGAGACTCTTTTTTGTCTTGTGGGGAAACAGCTACATTGGATATACTTTTTCACCCTGTAAACACTCCTCCAATTGCAACCTTGAATCTAAGCACTCAGGAGGCAAAGGTGGGGGGAGGTCCCTGTGAGTTTAAGGTTAGCCTGGTCTACATTGTGAGTTAAAAGGTAGTAGCCAAAGCTACATGGTGAGACTCTGTCTCATATATTACTACTACTACTACTACTACTATTACTACTACTACTACTACTATACTATTTATTGATTTCAAAGAATGCTCAATTAAAGAATCTCCCACTAGATCTTCAGTTGCAAAATCATGGTAATAACAACATGTGTGGTAACACACACCTGTAACTGCACCACTTGGGAGCCGAAGGCAAGAAAATCATGAGTTTCAGGGCAGATTGGCCTGCCTGGTAAGTTCAAGGCCGGCCTAACTTACATAGCAAAATCTCATCTCAAAAACATAAGGGGTAGGGATGTAGTTCATTGGTAGAGTACTCGCTTAGCATGCACAAAGCCCTGGGTTTGATTGCTAGCACCACAAGAAGAAAAGATATAGAGGAGGAGAGGAAGGGAGGAGAGGGGAGGGGAATCAGTAATTTGCAGTCCTAGCACCCCATCAGAAGAGTGCTACAGAGCAAAGTCATATCTGACCTCTCTTCCAATGAGTAAGAGAGACTCAAAGTAAAGGGCCACTTAAGACCGAGAGCTAAAGGGATTATTTCTTCTGAATTGTGAAGTCTGAGTTGGGTTTACAAAACTTTCCAAATAGGTGAAAGGCTTCAATGAATTCAATCAGTGAGTTGTCATCAAACAAACCTGATTACCGCCATTCTAGGCACAGTAACTAAATCAATTCCAAGACCAATGCAATGGTACTAAGATAAGGAAGCCCTGTCCTACACAGGGGACCAGAACATCACACACTTTGTTATGTGGGGAAATTCAGAAAGAACAGGTATAGAACAGAATTTACATTGTAGGAGCAATATTTACACAATATCCCTAAGTCGAGATAAAGGGTCCAAAAGCCAGCAGATCCTTGGAACTAATCTGGTCTAAGACTATCGTTGAATGCTATGGAGTCACATGAGTTTTGCTACATACTATGTCCTGGAATGGAGTTCCTAGGCTGATTGCTTTTGACAAAGAGAAGATGCACCTTATCTATGGATATAGTCAAGACAGGCTGTCTCAGTGCCTCCAAGTGCCTTCAGGGTCCACCAAGGTCGCCACTGGCCATCCAACAGAGAAGAACAGGCAGGGGATGGACAGCTTGGATGTCCAACAGGACACTGCCACTTCTCATGTGTCCCAAGACAGTGAAGAGGGCACCTGAAAGCCTCTCTGATGAGCCTGGCTACAGGAGAAAAGCAGACCCAGTCTGACAAAGAATGCCTTCTGAAGGGTGTGCTGCTGTGCCCTTTAACTTCAAGTGGATTGCCAACTTGGAGCTAAGGAGACATCTTCACTGCTCTCCCTCATGGTTTGTGCATGAGGTCAGGAAAATGACCCCTCTCCAGCACAAGGTTCATTGATTACAGCTGTATACTCTGATTTCCTTGTATGTCCTTAGCAGCCCAAATGCAGGGGTAAAATCAGCCAGAAAATTCACAGTGGCATCCTCCTTTGTCCCCAAGTGGCCAAAGGATGAACATTTTGAAAGTCATTTCATAGTCCCCACCCTGGGAAGGTTTTTTTTTTTTTCTCATTGTTCATGCCTTGTGGTCTGTTTGAACATAAAGTCAGTTTACACTCTGGGGGAATGCATTTCTCCTTGGCTGTTTCTACATAGCTTCCAGGATGTGGAAACCACCATGGCTCACCAACATGGCTGCTTTCGTTCCTCTCATAAACAAACTCAGCAGCGATCATGGCGCTGTGGTCACCGTGGGACTTGGTGTTGCTCAAGCGCCCCTTCAGCCATTTGTTCCGTAGAGTCTGATTATAACTTTTCATCCCAGATCTGATGAGCAAGCAGACACTCGTCTGCTGGCCTCCTTCCTCAGGCTTTCCCTTTATCCCCATAAGCATATGATACAGAGTGATAAACCCAGAATTAGAGTGGTAAGGTCAGGAATAGCCTGGGACCCTCCGTAATGTAAAAATGAGTTATTTGAAAACACGCCTGTGTCCAAGGTGAAAGGCAGGGAGTCTTTCCTGAATAACTTTAGTGGACTTACATTGCAGCCATGGGAACCCTCAGAAGAGGGAAGCAAAGAGAATTTGACAAAGACAAGAAACGAGATGGTAATAGGACCAAGGACACAGAGCACTGTGTGTGCAGGAGCTGCAGATCACAGGGGGAAGTTCCGCAGAGCTAGAAGCAAGGGGTGCATTAACTTCTGGCTCCTTCAGGAAGGATCGATGTCCTCCCAATACCCTGGCTTTGAACTTCTGTCTTCCAGTACTGTGAGAGAATGGTGTCTTATGTGTCTTACGGTGTCTTGCGGGATTTTGGTTTTTACAGCAGCCAATGGAAACTCATCATCAGACTACGTAGGCACTACACCAGACAGCTTCCCACAGTATGGCAGCTTCCCACAGTCACTGTGACAGAACCAGGCTCATGAGTCTCAGCTTGGGAATCTCTGTGACATTGTTGAGGAAGGTCTGACCTGGGGAATCTTAGAAGCTCTTGCATCACTTTGATCTCTTTGGATCGCACAATAGGAAAGCAAAAGCTCATGATGGGCATTGAAACTCGAGTTCCAGTGTTCTGGGGTAGGGTCCCTGCATCGTGCTCTACCTTCTCATCTAAGTGACACACCACATGGGATGTCCTCCTAGTCCTAAGCAGCCACGAGGACTTAATCTGTTTTAACTGGGTGTACTGGCTGGTTCTGAGTGTCAACTTGACACAAGCTGGAGCTATCACAGAGAAAGGAGCCTCCCTTGAGGAAACGCCTCCATTTCAGAAGCATTTTCTCAATTAGTATTCAAGGGTGGGAGGGCCCAGCCTCCCTGGGCTAGAGTCTTGGGTTCTATAAGAAAATAAGCTGAGCAAGCCAGGGGAAGCAAGCCAGTAAGAAACATCCCTCCATGGCCTCTGCATCAGCTCCTGCTTCCTGACCTGCTTGAGTTCCAGTCCTGACTTCCTTTGGTGATGAACAGCAATGTGGAAGTGTTAGCTGAATAAACTTTTTTTTTCATGATATTTTGTGTAGAACTAGAAACCCTGACTAAGACACTGGGTTCTGGACATCAATTTCATCTCTGCAAATAGAGTTCATAAAACATCTGCATTGTTCAGAAGAGAAAGGGGAGACAGGAAGTCCTGAATCAAAGGTTTTGTGAGAGATTCTTTCTACTGAGATAAAATCTCTTCCTAATTCTTCACTATCTTGTCACCTGAATGACTGAGACATGGCTGTTTTCTCTCAGAAACAAATTCTATAAAAAGAGCTGGAGGGAGCTGGAGAGAGATGGCCACAGTTAAGAGCAGTGGGAGATGTTAAGAGCATCTGACACTCTTGCAGAGGGCCCAAATTCCGTTCCCAGCGCTCACACATTTCAGCAGCCTGTAGCCATAGTCTTTGAGGATCTGACACCCTCTTCTGGAACCTGAAGGTACAGCATACACATGGTGCACATACATGAATACAAGGTAAAAACACTCATATACATAAAATAAAATAAATCTTTAAAATATAAAAATAAAGAGAGCTGGCAGTCAGAGAATCCCCTGAGAATCTTTTGTTATAGCCCACACAGCCTTAATTTAAACACAGCATTTCATTTTAAAGAAAAATTTCAACTCTAAGAAACTGCACTCTAGGTCAAAAGGTAGGTAACATGATTGCATTATGTTTTTTTAATATTTTTTATAAATTTAAATAAAAATGTCATCAATTTTTCAAAATTTAAGTAAATTTTTAAAAAGATAAATCATTATATATATATGTATGTGTTTTTCCAAAACTATAAGAGAATATATATAATGTATATATATGTGTGTGTGTGTGTGTGTATGTATGTATGTATTTCAATCTGTACATTGCATTCTATGCAACTCTATAAAAGAAAAAAATGTTATTTGAGGGTCTTAAATATGCTTCATAGCTTCAGGCATTTAAAAAATATCATTAATGCCCACAACACCCAGAGGAAGCTCTACTCCCAGGTGCTCTGACACAACCAGGATCAGAGGTGAGCAGGAATCAACATCTGTCTCAACACTGGGAGTAACTGGGACCATCGGGACCAGGCACTTAGGAACTCCACCAGCATAGTGACTCCGGTTTCTTCCGGTCTGTCTGGGTTAGTGTTCTGAGCAGACCTTGGACACAAGCTCTGCAGCCAGTCCCATAACACACAGAGAAAGCCACACTTCTAGGTGATCTAACAAGCCCAGGATCCCAGGATCCCAGAATCACAGGATCACAGAGGCAGCTTCACTCTGAGGAGTTCTGACACAACCAGGATCACAGGAAGGAGAGGCTCCAGTCAGATTTAGCCAGGGCAGGTAGCACTAGCGTTAACCAGATGGCGGGGGGCAAGCTTAAGAAAATAAACAACACAAACCAAGGTCACTTGCCATCATCAGAACCTAATTCTCCCAACATAGCAAGTCCTGGACACACCATCACACCGGAAACGCAAGATTCAGATATAAAATCACTTACCATGATGATGATACAGGACCTTAAGAAGAACATAAATAGCACCCTCAAAGAAATACAGGAGAACACAGGTAAAGAGATAGAAGCTCTTAAAGAGAAAACACAAAAATCCCTTAAAGAGCTACAGGAAAACACAATCAAACAGGTGAAGGAAACGAGCAAAACCATCCAGAATGTAAAAATGGAAATAGAAACAATAAAGAGATCAGAAAGAGAGACAACCCTGGAGATAGAAAACCTAGGAAAGAAATCAGGAGTCATAGATGCAAGCA
>NW_022196913.1:65361590-65362147 GCF_008632895.1 Mastomys coucha
AACAAATCCACACAAACCTAATTCCACCTCTTACAACAAAAACAATAGGAAGTGACAATTACTTTTCTCAATATATTAATTTGAAAATTAATATTACCAACATATCCTAATTGATTGAAATCCAATAATTTGAGGAATTGGAAATTTGTTGATTGTCATACAATGATCACTCTACTTTGGTAATTGGAAAAATAGGTCTAACATTGTACAATCTATATACACTGTCAGCTTGTTTGTTTGTGACAGTGTCTTGCTGTGTACAACATAAGGGTCTTCAAATCTTGCTCCTCCTATCTCAGCCTCTCTATTAGTAGTATTGTTTATTTCATGTTTTTACACTATACTATGGTTTTAAAAACAGCTTATGTATTTCAAAAGTATTTATATACCCAAAAGAAACATAGATGATTAACTAGGGAGGTGGCTTGTAAGAGAACAACAAAGTGAAACTAAATGCTTTGCTTGACAATTGTTAACTCTTGTATCAAGTTTGAAGAAGAGGACTTTTATAAGTTACTCTTTCTCTGAGATGAATGCTTTTCCAAATTATCACAGCT
>NW_022196913.1:65362817-65363977 GCF_008632895.1 Mastomys coucha
CTTTTCTCTAATTCCTTCACTGGGGACCCTGCACTCAGTTCGATGGATGGCTGTGAGCCCCTACATCTAAACTCTACTAAATAAAACAAACAAAAAGACTTTATATATTCATGTTCATTTAAGAAAATACTAGTAGTGATGTATTATTTTTAAGTATACAGCTAATATGTTTGGAGTTATTTAAAATTTATATTGAGAGAAATGTATTTTCACTATTGCTGTAGATGAGCATCTACATAAGACTGTTAAATTGATTGTTGTTTTATATCAAACAACTTTTATAATATTTATTTTTATTGTTATAATATTTTATAAATTTTAAGGAATATGACAAAAAAGATATTGTAGGTATTGAAGGGGGGTCTATGGGAGGAGCAGTGGTACAAAAGGGAAACAAGAATGTGAATCAGTTCTATTTAATTAAAATATGTTTTTAAGTGTTAACAAATTCAGATAAATTGAAATCATGTAACTTTTCTCATCATAATGCAATAAAAGTTTTAAAAAATGAAAATATCTAATACAAATTTTCTATCAAAAAAATATAATTAATATAAGCCAGGTTGAAACAAAATGGCAGTTTCTCAAGTCTAAATTAAATTGGTTGCTGTCCAAGATTTTTTGCATTAAGAGATGCCAGGAAATAAAATGGATCATTAATCATTTTCTGCAGGTATTTGGAGTCTCTGTAAACCCAGGGATAAAAGCAGTTAGGACCCAGTGTGCAGGGACTCAGCGCAAATGGAAGAGCCAAATACAGGGATCAGGGAGAGGCAGGCGGTTCCGTAAAGCTAGCCAAGAGCCTGGGACAGCCCCTGCTTGAGAGAGCAGTACCTCCCTGGGCTTGTGGATCACTGTCTATAAAACAAGGGAGTGTACTTAAAGTTGTTCTTAGGCCAGATGCTCAAGAATGACCGAGGAGAACAATGGTCCAAAGTGAACAAGCAGACAGAAGAACACTTACAGAGTTCTTATATCTGAGGACCAGAATGTGAAAGGTTCACAGGCGTCAGACTTGGAGCTAGGAGCATCTCACTGCTATAGAGAGAAGGCCATGGCCTATGCTGCATGAGAGATGGTGAATGTTAGAATTGATCTATTCTGGTCTTCTGAAAAAAAAAAAATTCTGCAGTCCGCACTGGAACAAGATGGTCATCATT
>NW_022196913.1:65363993-65432417 GCF_008632895.1 Mastomys coucha
TTTTTTTTTTTTTTTTTTTTTTTTTTGGCTTTTCAAGACAGGGTTTCTCTGTGCAGCCCTGGCTGTCCTGGAACTCATTCTGTAGACCAGTCTGGCCTCGAAGTCAGAAATCTGTCTGCCTCTGCCTCCCAAGTGCTGGGATTAAAGGCATGTGCCACCACTGCCCGGCTGGTCATCAAGTCTTAGCTAACCGTGGCTCTCCCCAAGGGACAGGAAACCTCATTCTAGCCCGCCATTGATTCCAACACCCACTCCCTCCATTCTCCATCTCAGACTCAGAACCACAGCTCCTCCCACTTCCTTTGGCCTCTGCAGACACCATTTCTTTCAGGCACACACAAAACTCACCCTCTATCAACATCATCGCCCTGGGATGATTCCTGGGAGGAATCTCGGGTGTTAACAATGCACTGCACACACTCCTCTCCCCATGCTCCTTACTCAGGACAAGGGAAGCCTACCTTCTCCTCTGAGTGTTAACACCTGTGACTTCCACCTTCTTACCAGTTGTAAGAAAGCAGGGCTCAGCTGGGTTTTGCCTTGTCCCGGAACACTCAAACCTTAGCATGGGGATTTAACTTCATATTTACGTATTCAAGTCTCTATCCCAAGAAATTGTTTTTCAATTTCGCTATTATGGGTAATGAGGGAAGAATTCCTTTAAATCACCTTTAAAGGTGATCTCATCTAACTATAAACCAGGCTCCTTTCAATTAATCATATCAGAAAACTGGCAAGGAAGGCTTCCCTGAGATGTACTCCCTCTGAGCAATGGGAGCTGGCCGCTGCCCTGACTCCTTATACTCCCTCATTCCAAACAGAATGTTTTAATTTGGAGAAAATAATGGACCTCAAGAGAAAAGGGGGAAGGGGAAAGCAGCCACGGGGCCAGGGAATTTAAGTTCATGTCTGGTTACCATTTAGGGCCTGGAGAGAAACAGCGAGAGCCATGACTGGCTATTACGACTGTTCTTTGTTCTAGTTTTTGTTTGTTTGTTTGTTTTGTTTTGTTTTTAAGAAAGAAAGAGAGAAAGAAAGAAAGAAAGAAAGAAAGAAAGAAAGAAGAAGGAAAGAAAATTCCATAAAACATTGTCCTGGGGCTTAGAGCAAAACTGTTTTCTGTATTATTAAGAATCTAAAGCCAGCGTTTCTTCAACCTTCTTGTAAACCTTCTGTAAAACGTTTGTTATTAGAAGAGAACAGATGAGCTCAGGGTTGAGAGATTTCATGATGAAAGTATTTTCATGAAGGGAGGGAGACCACAACACTGTTCCTCGCTAAGTTAAGGAATGTGGTGGACATCTCAGCACCAGGAGGGATGGAGGAGACGTCTCAGAGTTGACCAGGAAGGAGGAAATTACACACACAGGCTTTTTGGGCACAGCTCACACATGTTATGTGTGCAGAGAAGGTGAAGGGTCATATGGACCATGGGAAGAGTTGAACGGCACAGCTTAGCCCACAGAACGTTCAGGGGAGTGGAGACTAAAGACTGTCTGAGATAAGAGAAAAATGTAAACACAACCTCCAGCACCCGGTGTTCCAGAACAGGAGAAAACATCCATAAATTGTGCAGGAATGTGATGCTTTGGATGCTGGGAGGGTGGATCTACTCCAGAACTTATTCTCCTTTACATTGTAGAATCAGAAAATCAAACGACCAAGGGGGATGGACGAGCTGTCCAACATCTCCCCTATATGCTCCTCCCACTGCCTACAGGAAGATGCCTGGGCTGTGGTCCTCGAGCCACGCCAATCTAGACCAACTGGCCCTGCCTCTCTGGTCTCTCATTTCTCATGTCTAGAGGGGGTGTTTCCAGCCCCATCTTAGGTCCAAGGCCCCTAACATCTGGGCCACATGCATGTGGAAAGGCACAGATTGCAGGGACCCCCACACCCGCTGTTCACTGGACCAACTGCTGGATTGCCAAGGGGCTCAGCTTCTTCAAAGTTCAATTTTCTCCTTATGAAAAGGCTGGAAACTGTGAGGAATTGCCTCCGTGCCGGAGAGACGCTAAGGTGCACACGGACTTACACAGCTGGGTTTCCAGCACAGTCCAAAGGATTGCCACTGAAAGAGCAGTGCCAGTATCCAATGCACGATCCTGCGTCGCATCTACTAACAGTAAGGACTGAAAGATGGTGATACAGAGTTCCTACAACCTGAACATGTTCAGCAAATATGAGCCGCCATGACAGCTCTTCTTTACAATTGCCAATCCTGACCCCAGAGACTTGATGAAAATCAGCGTACAGTGAGCAACTGACTTTTCCTCAGGAGTAAAGCATCTGTACCCACCTACCTCTCCATCCAAAGTCTTGTTTCTAAATATTCTACAAGTCACAATCCACAAAGTTTAGAGGTTGAGCGGTTTCAAAGCCAGTGGCATTTTGAGAGTCTGCACAAGCTCACTAAGTTCACAGGGGAGGGCCTGAGGAAAGACCTACCGGATAGGCTCAGGATCCGAGCGTGCTCTCCTGCAGCTAATAACTCATTAGCTTTACATATTTTAAAGCACTTAGTCTCACATCTGTAGAACATATGAAACCTGTGGTGGGGCTTATGTCACAAGAAAGCGAGCTCCGTTTCACTTCAGGGCTCAGGGTCTCAGTGGAGCATCTGGCTCCCCGAAAAGAACAGCCATCTTTTCCAGATAGGCTTGACTCTAGCAGCCAAACACAGCCCGGGTCCTGCAGATTCCTCGTTGGCCACTACATCTGGTTTCAGATGGGAATCACCAACCTCACCATACTGTTAAGGGTGACTCATGCCTTTAATCCCAGCACTTGGGAGGCAGAGGCAGGTGGATCTCTGAGTTCGAGGACAACCTGGTCTACAGAGTGAGTTCTAGGACAGCCAGGGCTACACAGAGAAACCCTGTCTTGAAAAACCAAAAAACAAAACAAAACAAAACAACAACAACAAACCCTTCAGTTTGGTTTCTTTTTTTTTTTTTTTTTTTTTATTTTATTTTTTTTTTGGTTTTTTGAGACAGGGTTTCTCCGTGTAGCCCTGGCTGTCCTGGAACTCACTCTGTAGACCAGGCTGGCCTCGAACTCAGAAATTCGCCTGCCTCTGCCTCCCAAGTGCTGGGATTAAAGGCGTGCGCCACCACCGCCCGGCTTCAGTTTGGTTTCTTAAGTGAAACCTGAAATGAACTTCAGACTCATGCCTCTGATACTTCAGGTGCACTTAACGTACCAAGTATTAGCCCCTCACACTGAGCTGTAAGGCACTGAGCACAATTCAGAGGACAAAGACCTGAGCCCACAGCACTGGCAGAGTGTACTGATTATGCTGGGCTCCTAATCTGTTAAGTAAAGAAACAGAAGCCTGGGGCCTAGAGGGGTAGCTCAGTAGCTAAGAGCACACTGCTCTTGTCAGTACCCACATGGCAGCTTGTAACCATCTGTAACTCTAGTTCCGGGGGGAAACAATGCCTTCCTCCAGCCTCCATGTATACAAGGCACACAAATGGTGTACAGACATGCATACCAGTGCACACAAAATTTTAATTTTAATTTTCATAGAAGGGAAGGAAGAACATACAAATACAGGAAATAGTCCTAGTGGTGCCAGGTGACTGGCTGTGTCTCTCCTTGGTAAGCTACGTTGTAAACTTTCCTGTTTCAATCTGAGGACTTGTTCATTTTAGAATTCCAAAGTGAGATGCAGGGAAGAAAAAATAACGGATTCAGAATTACCTTCCAGTCCAGATTAGCCAGCTTTCAGAACCCCGTGCTTGGTCCGATACCAGCCCCCTCCCCAGTGAATACCACTCTTTACCTTACAGATAAGAACCTAAACAAAGTGATTTCCCCTCCGACCGAACTGAACATTAAAGAATACTTTTTGTTAAGCTAAGCCTCGTTGACACCTTAAAGAAATCATAAAGAAGTAGGATGTGGCCTGTTCGCAAAAATCAATTTCACCAAATGTATGTTCTAGGAGAGAGGAGCCATCTTGCTGAACACTCTAAGTAAAGTATTCTGGAGGTAGAGGGTTTTATTAGCTAGGAATTGAGGTTGGCACAGTGTAACACACAAGACAAAGTGCAATGGCTTAAAATGAATCAATGGAACGAGAGATAGAGATGGCTGGTGAGACATTTCTATAATGTATTAAGTACACAGAATCTTGTTGGTAGCTTTCTAACTTAACAGGGTTACATTTTAGCCACTGGGACAGAGAAAATAGCTCTCCAGGCAAGGAGAGGATAAAGGCTCAGGACAAAGGAGGGTGAGCCACAGAAAACAACTGCTTACAACTCTTCCACTAAAGGCTGGACCTAGTCATTTCGCTAAAGTCTCTTTGATTGGAACTGCCTTATATGACCGACCGCTCTGTCCAAAAGAGGATCTGTGATGCTTGAGATAGCCATAGGACATGTTAGAAAATGTGGTGGGGTGGGAGATGAAGCATACAAAATAGTGTGGAATATAGTGTGGAATATAGATAGAGTGGGTATATTATATAGAGTGAGTGTAGAATATAGGGTGGATGTAGACTATAGAGTGGTTGTAGAATATAGAGTGGGTGTAGAATATAGAGTGGGTGTAGAATATAGAGTGGGTGTAGAATATAGAATGAGTGTAGAATATAGAGTGGGTGTAGACCATAGAGTGGGTGTAGAATATAGAGTGGGTGTAGAATATAGAGTGGGTGTAGAATATAGAATGAGTATAGAATATAGAGTGAGTGTAGAATATAGAGTGGGTGTAGACCATAGAGTGGGTGTAGAATATAGAATGAGTATAGAATATAGAGTGGATGTAGAATATAGAGTGGGTGTAGAATATAGAGTGGATGTAGAATATAGAGTGGGTGTAGAATATAGAATGAGTGTAGAATATAGAGTGGGTGTAGACCATAGAGTGGGTGTAGAATATAGAACAAATGTAGAATATAGAGTGGATGTAGACCATAGAATGGGTATAGATTATAGAGTGGGTATGGAATATAGAGTGGGTGTAGAATATAGAATGGATGTAGAATATAGAGTGGGTAGAGAATATAGATTAAGTATAGAATATAGAGTGGATGTAGACCATAGAGTGGGTGTAGAATATAGAGTAGGTTTGGAATATAGAATGAGTATAGAATATAGAATAGTTGTAGAATATAGAGTGGGCGTGGAATATAGAGTGGGTGTAGAATTTAGAGCGGATGTAGAATATAGAATGAGTATAGAATATAGAGTAGTATAGAATATAGAATGGGAGTAGAATATAGAGTGGATGAAGAAAATAGAAAAGGTAGGGAATACATAATGGGTGTAGACTATAGAAAGAGTGTAGAATATAGAGTGGGTGTAGAACATAGAGTGGGTATAGAATATGGAGTAGATGCAGAATATAGAGAAGGTAGAGAATATAGAGTGGGTGTGGAATATAGAATGAGTGTATAACATATAGTGGGTGTCGAATATAGAGTGGGTGTGGAACATAGAGTGGGTATAGAATATAGAGTAGATGCAGAATATCGAGAAGGTAGAGAATATAGTGTGAGTGTGGGATATAGCATGGTGTAGAATATAGAGTGACTGTAGAATATAAATGGGTGTAGGATATAAAGTGGATGTAGAGTAGAGAGAAGGTGTAGAATTATAGAATGGGTGTAGAATATAGAAAGAGTGTAGAATATAGAGTGAGTGTAGAATATAGAATGAGTGTAGAATGGGTGTGGAATATAGAATGAGTATAGAATATTAAATGAGTCCTTCCACGCCTCACAGACACCTTCAAGGATTTGAAACTGTTCAATGACTGGGACTCTGTTAGCTACATGTGTTCACTGTTTTAAGAATTTTTAAAACTTTTTAAGTGCACGACTGTATGCTTGCATGGCTATCTGTGTGTCATGTGTGTGCAGTGTCTGCTAGGCCAGAAGAGGATGTTAGATCCTCTAGAACTGGAGTTACAAATGGTTGTGAGCTGCCATGTGGGTGCTGGAAATCAGACCCCGGTCCTCTAGAAGAGCAGCCAGTATTCTTGACTGTTCATCCTTCTCTCTAGTTACCTTCGTTTGATGGGGACAGCACTACATGAAGGCATCCTGGCCTTGGCCTACACTTGTAATTACAGAGAAGACACAGGTGTCGAGGAGGAGGGTGGAGAGAAATCTACACCCTGAGGAGTACGAGGACATACAGATTGTTGGTACAGCAGCACCCTTCCAACAGACTCATCATCCATGCTGATGCGCCACTGCGCAGTCTGGGAAATTCAAAATGCACAGGATATTAGATGTAGAATACAACTAATTAGTAGAAAGCCAATTAGAAATTCACCTGGAGCCCCATATTGCTTCTGTGTTACTGATTGTTTGTACATACTAAAGTAAGCAATCATAGCCAGAAGGGGAGTGGAAGAGAAAGGAAAAAAAACAACTTCTTGTAAACTTAAACCAGACAGACTGAGGTAAATTGATTTAAAGCACCTCCTGTGCAGATACACACACACAAGTATTAGTAACAGCCATGGCCAGTGCCACACTCTGTCTTTGTGAGCATCAAAATTTAAAGCCTCAGCTCACGTATTTGATCTCCTGATCAAACTTCAGTCTCCCCTCTCACATGTGCCTTATTTTTAGCCCATCCTCCTCTGAATTTGAGTTTTCCAGCAAGTATGTCCTTTGTTTTAAGGAGTTTTCATCTACCTGAGAAGATTAAAAAGTGCCGTTATGGGACTAGAGAGATGGATCAATGGTTAAGATCACGGGCTGCTCTTGCAGAGGCCATGAATTTCAATTTCCAGCAGCCACACAGTGGCTCACAACCATCTGTAATGGGATCTGGTGCCCTCTTCTGGTGTGTCAGTGGCAGCATACTCAAATACATAAAATCAGTAAATAAATCTTTTTTTTTTTTTTTTAATAAAGTACCTTTATGAGCTGGCGAGATGGTTCAGCAGGTAGGAGCACTGGCTGCTCTTCCAAAGGTCCTGAGATCAAATCCTACTGGTCACATGGTAGCTCACAACCACCTGTAATGAGATCTGATACCCTCTTCTGGTGCATCTGAGGACAGCTACAGTATAGTTATTTATAATAATAAATGAATCTTTGGGCCAGAGCAAGTGGGGCTGACTGGAGCAAGCAGGGCTGACTGGAGTGGGGTTGACTGGAGCATGCAAAGGCCCTAAGTTCAATTCCCAGCAGCCACATGAAGGCTCACAACCATCTATACGGCTACAGTGTACTCATATACATAAAATAAATAATTAAATCTTTTTAAAAAGAAAAGGTACCTTTATGCCTTTGAATCGCACACAGCCTGCAGTACAGCTTACTCATGGCAGCCACTGAGGTGTATTAGCCATGCCCCTGTTAGCATCTAAGGGGTGGTAAGTATTTGGAGATGAAGCTGAAGTATGGGCTGTTTGGGGCAGGTGTGTTACAAATAGAGCTTCTCCTTCCACCCTTCCAGCTCCCTTTAGAATTAGACAAACAAGGCCACAGTCCCACTGGGGCATCTCAACTGACATATAGCAAATAGACCCTTTGTGGAGAGAAAGGTCTAGAACACAGTGAATCCAGAGAGCCAAATTTACACACCTTGTGTTCTAGCCATGGGAAGATGAATCAGCTCTTACCTTCCTGGGAGGAGATCATACCAGGCTTAAAAACAAGGATTCTGCTCCTTTTACCAAGGTTAGGAGCTCTGTCCTCTCTGAAAGGAATAGGGCATCTTCCCATTTAAATTCCACAGATGCCTAGCTCTGCCCCCGCCCCATGCTAATCTACTATCCTGAGAGGGCCGTTTATATTTATTATGTGCCAAACCCAACACCAAGCACATAATTCAAGATAACCCCCCTCATAAATTCCGTGATGGGATTTATCTATCCCAGATGGGCAGGCGTTTTGATCTTTGGAACAGCACAGCTTTTTATAATTCACACAGTGCCCCGCAATGTGCTCAGCACTGTTCCTGAAGCTTCCTGTGGAGCCCCTGTGTGCTAGGATGATTAGAGCAAAGACGCTGAATGGCTGGGAAGCTTGAGGAATCTGTTCTAAGAACGTTCATAAATGGTTTTAGATGTGTGTGATTTATTCCTTAAGCATGGCCTGTCTGGGGTCTAAAGAGCATGTACTGCACCCATATTTGGCAGCTCGCAACTACTTGTAACTCCAGCTCTTGTGTGGAAGGGTTGGGGGCACTTCTTCTGACCTTTGTGGGCACCTGCACACATGTATATACCTCTGCCACACACACACACACACACACACACACACACACACACACACACACTTTAAAATAAAAATAAAGAATGTCTGTGCCACTTTGTCCCAGCACATCATGTTGGCAGGACAGATTTCAGGTCAAAGGCTTCACGGTTGGACTGATGAGAGAATAAATTAATTTAACAATAAAAAGTTCTGACCCTGAAAAGTTGTTTTTTTTTTTTTTTCTGACTCTTTTCAAGTGCTTAAGGTCTAAACAGTTAGGAAAGATCTGTCTGTAAGATGCCTGAGAGTGACAAAATATATTGCTGTCCCACCATCACCCACAGTCTGAAAGGAACTAGAGTTCTTTGTGTCTGTCCAGAAGAGAGACCCATCCAGTACAATACTTTAAAACACAATGAACAGCTAGAGACTTTGACAAGGTACAAGTGCTCACAGTTATCAGCTTTCAAGGACTGTGTTTAGGGTTCTAGTAGTCTAGGTAAATGAGATTAGTTGCTGGGGTAAACAGGTCTAAATCTCGGGGGCTAACTTAGCCCAATAAACATTTCTTTACAGCCCTGGGCTGCAGTCCAACTGCATCAGAGAACCATTTTACTCTTTGCTTCGGATCCATCTGTGCTCTCTGCTTCCTCTGGGTCTTCTGGATACTTCACACTCACCCAGAGTATGGGAAAAAAGAGTAAGAACAGGTGCTAGAATGCTTGGTGGGGTTTAGTTATCAAAGGAAACTAAAATAAACAAAGTTTGATGTGGCAGAACTCCAGTTATCCTGATTTTGATAGTTACATATGTGTTTTAATATGATGCTTCACCACACAAATACATGTGTTAATATGAGGCTTAACCCCAAAACACATGTGATGGCTAAGTTTAATTAAATTTTTTTAGTTTACAAAACATTAGGGGACAAAAAGAGACCAAGAATCTTACTTTCCACAAAAGCTCCTAGAACTGGGAGATGCCCCACTTCTATCTGAAGCTCAATGGAACAGGCAGTACCTGAAAGCACAGGGCTGGAGTCTCATGGACTAAAAAGCACCTTTTGCTACAGGTGTTAAATCTAGCCAGGATGGAAAGAATCCAGTCACAGGAGAGCATAGATCACATCATTTGGTTCTTAACAAAATGTCAAGGACAAGTTAGTCTGTGGTGACAGACCTCAATTGTAGCTGCTTAGAGCTGGAAGGAGTTGGGAGGGGTGATGACTAGAGACTGCACAGTAGAAGTGCAACATAGTTATGGTTGTACATCACAGTAGAAGTGCAACATAGTTATGGTTGTACATCACAAATGCCTATAAACTAAAACCACTAAACTCTGCAGTGTCAGTAGGTTATATGGGACACCCAAATAAACATCTTTCTTTAGTAACTTTTTTTAAGACAAGATCAAATTCAAAGGCGTGGAGTGTCCTTTTGCAGTGGTTTTGTTTCAGTGCTGACTCATAAGTAGAGGCCTTGTGTTTCAGGATAGGAAGCATCTAGTTTAAGGGAGGTTTACAATATATCTGAACCTAAGTTTCTTATTCTATAAAGTGGGAATAATTTATTCAGATCCATAGTTGATTAAATTGATTATTACATTAAATTCTGACTGGACATGGTAGCACATGCCTTTAATCTCAGCACTCGGGAGATAACAGCAAGCAGATATCTTTGTAAGTTGAAGGCCAGCCTGGTCTATATAGTAACTTCTAGGTCAGCCAGGGCTACATAGTAAGACCCTACCTAGGAAAGAAAAAAAAAAAAAAAAAAAAGACAGGCATTGAATTGGAAAGTCTGTGACAATGCAGGCATATAGTTGGCTCTAAGCTGAAGCATATTCAGATTTAAAAAAAAAAAAAAGAGAGAGAAATTAAACTTTCAAAATTCAAATAACCCAGTGAATAATATCACTAGTTACCAGAGAAATACAAAGCAAAGCCTCCTAAGATGATCTACACATCCAACACAGGGGCTAAAGATTAAAGGTGGGTCTAGTTAGTGTTAGCAACCCTGCAGAACACTTTAATGTACTGATCTTGTTTAAAACTGTACAGTCATTTTAAAAACAACTTAGCCTTTTTATTAATTTGAATCAACGGTCCTGCAACAAGCGTAACACTACTTGACATATTCCAAGAGAAATGAATGCCTGGCCTTACTCCCAAAGAGCTCTGCACATAAATAACTACTTGATTCATAGTAAGGGAAAAGTTGGCAACAGCACAAGTCCCTTACTAGAAAAAAATGGGAAATTGTGGTACATCCCTGAGAAGTGGAATAATATGGAACAATTAAAAATAGACTGGAGATAGACTCAGCACTAAGATCGAGTACCGATCTTGCAGAGAACCCAGGTTCAATTCCCAGCACCCATATCAGGCAAGCTTACAACTTCCTGTAACTCCAGCTTCAGGAGATCTTGTGCCCTCTTCTGGCTTCTACAGATACCTGTACTCATGTGCACATAGCACTCCCTAACATACACACACACACACACACACACACACACACACACACACACACACGCACGCACGCACGCACGCACACACACACACACACACACATACACACACACACTAATTTTTATTGTAAAACAACAGAACTATGAATATACACATGACATGAATTTCAAAATATCCTGAATGAGCAAATGTATAAGCAAAGAAAAGCTAGGCATACTTCATCTTCTGCTGAGTTCTAAAACATCAAAGACTAATAATAACAGTGACAGAGAGCAGGTCAGCCACAGCTCGGAGTTGGAAGGTTTGGGGCTTTCAAGTAGCTCACTTGAAAGATGACGTCATAGAATTGTCTAATGTATGAATCAGGGAATACACATGTCAAAATTGATTCACTTGCTAAATACTCACAATTTGTGCATATGGTTGACTATAATAAAATACTATTGACATAAAAAGCAAAGGGGGGGATAAAGGGGGAACAGACTCTGTTGTACCCTTTGTCTCAGAGACAAAAGCTGGAGTACACGTGTGTTAACTACCTGCATCCTATTCAATGCCACGACACCCAGTCCCCGAGAGGAAAAACACCAGGAAATTATCCCCAGTCTGTGTCCCCTAAAGACAAGTCCACCAAGAACCACCATTCCTAGAGTCTGTTGCATAGGTCAAAATATTCCATATTAGATAGAAAAAAAATAAAAGTTAAGTGAATAGCTTGTAATGGAGACATGCCTTAGATAACATCCTTCTGTAGCTGCACAGAGCTTATGAAAACAGGAAACGGAGTACATGCACAGCATCACAGGGAAGACGATCCAAAATAGACGAAAAACGCAAATGGAGCTGTGAGAAAAAAATGTGGGATGCAGACTTTTTTAAAAGCTCCAAAATTAGACTGGCCAAAGCTTGGGAGGCGGGACATGAGAGTCCTGACACGGAATGGCCTTCAAACGCAAGGAAAACAGACATGTGAAGCAATATATGAAGACTAGGAGGGAGATGCCAAGTCTGTCTGGAGATTAACTTAGAACCAGAGACCGGAAGATGGGAGCGTAAGACACAAGGGTTTCTATCTTATACATAAACAGCCAAAATCAAAGCCAGAGGACAGAGCCCAGTTAAATTACTGCAGTGGATTTTGTTTCCTCCATCCGGTTCCCAGCACTGCCATGACAGCTCACAACCTCCTCCTTTCCTGGTCTCTGCAGGCATTGCACATACTTATGGTGCACAGACAGACATGCAGACAGAACACTCAGACACTAAAAAGAAGTTCCTCCACCTTAAAGAATCAATCGATAGTGGCTGTTTGTGAATCTTTCTTGTGTTCGCATGAACTCACGTTGTGACTGCAACTGTATCCATTCTCTTAAATATTTTGACCTTCCTGTGTTTTAGATCTGCATTGCTGGGGGCAGAAGGAATGCCTTCGTTACTTCTCTAGGGACTCATCTTTTCTCTTGTGCTCTCTCGTTGCTACATGTCACGTTCTTTGACTGACTGTTAGATCTCTCTTCTTTTTATCTTTGCCATCCTTGGGTTGCTTTGTTTCTGGCTCACTCCTGTGAACATTTATATGGCCAGCAGTGGTGGTGATGATTTTGTGGCTGTTTGGTTTCATTTCATTCGGATCCCATGAGTGCTGCCAACCTCTCCTAGTTCTTCACAGACAGCAGCTCCCAGGTTACACCCAGGACCCTTCAGCATCTTATTTTGTTTCTGACCACTTCCTCTCATGGGACTCATCTTGACTCGCCCTGCATCCCCCAGTCCCTCCAGGAAACTGAATGCATATGTTCAGCTGTTACTTCTCTCTTTGCTTAGTAGACCCCAGAGGTCATCAGTCCCATGACTCTGAATACTAGATGCTCATCTCGCTCACCCACTGGCCTGCCCTTCCATGATGCCATTAGATAAATCCTACCCATATTCAACCTACTTGCACCTGAGCTGCTATAGGTCAATGCCTTAGAGTGCAGGGGGTGAGGGGTCCCTGCACCAGCACTGACTTCAGCAAGGGTCCTTCAGGTATACTTTGGCTTTGGGTTTTCCACCCCATATTTCCCTGACACTCCGACCTTGTGCTAGTCTATAATATTCCAGGAGCTTACCTATGTTTCTAGAAGGCCTTTAGTGATGGAACCTTCTCCTATCACTTCAAGGAGCAGAAATGAGATACAGACATGTTCCAGTGGCCTCTCGGGCCAACCCCCCATGGTTAAAATCAGCATACACAGAACAAACCAAGTGGTGGTTGGTTTATTTTCCCCCTGGCTTTTGTCAAACAGGCTCTGGCTATCACTACATGTTCAGTCCAGGTTGTACCAGATAATATGGGCTGGTTGGGGGATTGGCTTCATCCCGCTGGGGCCCTTTTGGAAGCAGAATTAAAGAAAAGCTAGTCTAGGAGAAAAAAATCATCAAGGAGCTCTCAGCGATTCCCCTGTGAGCCAGTGTCCTGTTACAGACAAAAGCACATCACAGCCCCAGGAGGAAGGGGGAAGTGAACCGGCCTCCACAGAGAAACTGCAGGAAAAGACATCACTGGCCCTCGCTGAGACTGTCTCTTTCTGATGATCAGTCCCTGGAAGAAACATTAAGTTGGAAAGGGCTTATTCCTTTCCTGGGTTTCACTACCCCCAAACAGATCTGCTAAACAGATTTCCTGCATGTGTTATTGCAGGCCTAATGGAATTTTTCAGTTGAAACCCTGGTCCATTTTCAGTCCTTTCCTTATGAAACTTCATGTCTATCAGAGCCTGATGGACAGGGAAGGGCATGAAAACTCCAGGTATTTTGGCAGCTGAGGCCCAGAAAGCCACAAAACCTGTCTATGAACTAGTGACGGCCAGTGTTTTATAAGGTGGCTTCTAATCGGACCTAATTGATCTGAGAACCGAGTAGGCTGAGAGCCTTTCAGATCTGCCTTTTCAATGCATGGTTCAGGACAGCAAGCCCCAAACTCCCTCCATTTTAGCAGCAAGAAGTAAAGTCCTTCTATTTCACATGGAATGGGGGTCAACCCTCTGAAAAGCAACACCCACAGCCCTTCGCTCCATGGAGCTGGGCTGCTGTCAGAGGGTCTCCAGAGCTGCCACCCTTTGAGAGGCTGAGATAATGATTGGGAAGGTGGACATGGTAATAGAAATGCAGAGAAATGCACAAAGGGGTGAGATGGAGGCTCCACGTGTCACCTCATGGTCTAGTTCCCATATAGGAGAGACACAGGCTGGGCAACCCTACTACTCAAAAAATATAAAACAGGAAAAAAAATAAAACCAACATCGTCCCAAATCCAAAATGTGTGAGTGTTATCATGACGTCAAAGAGGTTCCCTTATCAGAGAATGTTTTCAACGTGTGATGTTCAGTTCGAAAAATCCATGAAATATCTCCAAACTCTAAAATCTGAAACATTTCCACTGAAGGGCTCTCGGCTAACATGCTGCCCGCAACTTTAACTTGCATGTGTCCCAGTACTATTTCTTATTAGCGATATGACTTTGGGAAAGACACCTCATCTCTCTGAGGTTCAGTAAAATGAACTGGAGAGATGACTTAGCAGCTAAGAACGAACATACACCGCTCCCAGCACTCACACCAGGTGACTCACAACTGCCTGTAACTATGGCTCTGGGAGATCTGATGCCCTCTTCTGGCATCCTTAGGTATTTGCACTTGCACGTACATACCCACACATAGACATATAAAAATACACAGAGTTAAAGAACAATAAACAATGTCTTAAAAAGAAAAAAAGAGCAGGGCGGTGGTAGCACACGTCTTTAATCCCAGCACTTGGGAGGCAGAGGCAGGTGGATTTCTGAGTTCGAGGCCAGACTGGTCTATATAGTGAGTTCCAGGACAGCCAGGTCTACACAGAGAAACCCTGTCTCAGAAAAAAAAAAAAAAAAAAAAAAAAAAAAAGAGATATCAGCTGGGCTGCTGAATGAGATACATATAAAAACTTGGTAAGTGAAAATAAATCACACCCTCAGTAAGAAAGCACTCATGGTGACAGGGTGGCCTTGTCCAAGGTCACTTTCAAGGATTTACCCACATTTTCTTGCAACAGCAGTCGGGGGTGTGCATACAACTTTGCACACAGAAGGTGCTCAGGGCATACTAATTAATTTGATTCCATTTCTCTGTCCACTCAATCCCAATTAAGCTTCTGTTGCCACCTCAAGTTGACATGGATCTCATTAGCTCACAAAGACCAGGCTAATCCAAAGCTAATCCAGATGTGTGTGGGTGGGGGGGTGGGGATTAATGCAAGAGCGGTCAGGCTGGGGCAGCCATGCAGGACTCGGGTAGTGAAGAGCGGGGTCTCAGGCTCTCCGGTAAGTAAGAGTGGACACCGTTCTGGGTATTGGCCTCAGCTCTAGAAAATTTCCTAGAACCTTCTCATTTAGACTTCAATTTCTCCTGGAAGGCCTAAGGGTTCCTAAGATTATACCAGGGGCTAGAATTCAACTTCTGCTCACCCTAGTGGATGGTGAAGCGTCCACATCATCCTACCAGCCCTCAGCCTCCTGACTCTCAAGGTCACACCTTGGTCAAACCTGGGAACAAATGGAATGGCTTGGGGAATGATGTTCATGTATTTTCACAGACACTGGCAGATAGATGCCACACTAGCTCTCACAGTCATTCCCTTACCTAGCATCTTCAATTTCAATAACACACACCATAGCTTAGCGTTGGGGGTCTCTTGTCTTGTTTTGTTTTTGTGTCTCTTGTTTTGTTTTGCTGTTTTGTTTTGTTTCATTTTGTTTATTTTTACCTCATCTGGCCAGTTGAGTTTCACGTGCATGAAAACTAGAGCACCCACTTCTCACTGATCTCTGACTGTGGAAGGCCAGGTAATCTGTGGAGCCATTTATCTCTGAGTGAAGCTTATGTTCCATTGCAGAGGTGCTGTGACTTGTGTGAAAGCCAAATGGGAAGATTCCATCAACTCCCTCTAAGTGTCCTAAGACACATCCAAAAATTCATACCAGGCTAGGCCTGTCCTGGCAGGTGGCAGGACAAAGCTGCAGGGACACTCAGTGCACTGTCTGCACTCAAGGCCTAGGCTATCTAGGGATTAGGATTCATACTCAACATGCAAGTGACCACGGAGCAGGACTCGCTCACCTAACTTTATTTTCCAATGCTGTAACAAAATACTCGAGACTAGGCAATCAGTGAAGCATAGAAGTTTATCTGTATCAGGGTTCTGAAGATCAGAAGATGCAATGGTATGATGCTGTCATCTCTTAGTGTCTGGTAGGTATGTGGGAGGGAGGTGTCACAGGGATGACACCTGGAGCAAGCATGTTAGCTCAGACAGGCAGATCGTCTCCTGCTATCGTGGGACTCCATCCCGGGCCTCATCTAATTCCTCTTCCCAAAGGCCCCAGTTCCCAGTACTAGGGCTAGGGCTGTCAGTCAGTCTCTGCTTCTCTGGTTTTTCCTTCCCAGCCACCACTGAGTAATGATGTTGCTCTCTCTAAACCCATTACCTTGAGTATTTGTTACAGTAACGGACAGCTGGCCATGTTCCTCTTTCTTCCTGAATAAAAAGTGAAGCTCAGCATTGGCCCAAGAGCCATTGGTTCAAGGTCAAAATGGCCCTTGTCAACTTTCACTTCGCATTGTCTTAGAATTAAGGGAAGCTGGTAAAGCAGAGTGGTGGGTGGAGCTAACCTTTGACTTCTAAAAGACATCAGAATAGATATAAATGCTCCTTTTTTTTGAGAGAGAGAGAGAAGCTGAGTCCTCAGTAACTATACCATTCTCCCGTTGTTTATTGATTGATTTATTTATTTTTACCAATCTGTTGAGATCTAACTGTGAGGACATCAGGAGAGGGGAGAGCCTGGTGCCAGTGCTGTGAACTCACCTGGACTCAGGCAGAGCAGAGTCTCTGCAGATCTAACTGTGAGGACATCAGGAGAGGGGAGATCCTGGTGCCAGTGCTGTGAACTCAGGCAGAGCAGAGTCTCTGCAGATCTAACTGTGAGGACATCAGGAGAAGGGAGAGCCTGGTGCCAGTGCTGTGAACTCACCTGGACTCAGGCAGAGCAGAGTCGCTGCCTCCGGTTCCCTTATCACGAAATCGAGGTCCAGAGGTGTCCTATGCAAGATCTGACAGTGAGAACCAAGATTAGCTCGAAGAGGCGGAGGTCTCCCGTACGCCACGCGTGTAAGAGATTTTGATGGTAAAAAACAAATGAGGTAGAGTTCACATATCCATGTCATTCTATAGCTCATAATCTGCCAATGTTTGGATTTTTTTTTTCTTAGTCTTTTTTACTTTTTTGAAAACAGTGATTATAACCACCCCTAATTTTGGCCTTCATTTTCTTTCTTAAACACTGGAAGTCTTGGTACCAAGAAGAGCTGCTGTCCTGAGGTGGGCCCTGCCCTGACCTGGCTGGCTTTTCCTCTCACCCCACGATTTCCTTGGGAGGGAGCTTGTGATTAATGTGGCCCAGCCCAGTAATTTGCAGCATGCTAGCCAGCTCCCCTCAGCTCCAGCCATAAATCTAATGAGGTCAAGGACTTAGGGCAGCCAACAAACCACTCTTTGAAAGAGCTGGGAGTATCCAGGCAAGATATCTTGGAATATTATGGATTAGACTGTAGGCTCAGCTTTTTGTTCTTGTTGTTGTTGTTGCCATCAGTCAACTAGAGATTCATAACCCAAAAGTGGTTTCTGAGAAAGTCCTGGGTGCATACCTCAGAACGCCTGCTCCCCATCTCCAGACAGAGTGACTTGTGAAGTTTAATCTCCCTTAAGCCCCAAGACTGCAGACTCCTCCATCAGTCTGGGAAACAAGATACAAAAAGTTCAAATTCTACCACTGTTGCTTACCAGCTGCATGACCCTGGGCATCCCTTTGTCCCTCTCCAGGTCAGAATCCTCATTAGAATGAGAAGAGAATCAGAGAGTACCTGAGAGAATGTTACCCACTGTAGAGCACACACAGATACCTGAAGAAATATGTTAATTTTGACCTAAAGATTTGTCTGTTTCACACATTTCCCAGCATTTTTGTGTGTGTGTGTGTGTGTGTGTGTGTGTGTGTGTGTGTGTGTATGTGTGTGTGTGTGTGTGTGTGTGTTGAGACAGTGTTTCTCTGTTTAGGGCTGGCTATCCTAGAATTCACTCTGTAAACCAGGCTGGCCTCAAACTCAGAGATCTGCCTGCCTCTGCCTTGTAAGTGCTGAGATTAAAGGTGTGTGCCACCACCACCCAACCCCAGCAATTATTTTTAATCTCAGAATTTCTTTACCCTTTTAAAAACTATCACCCTCAAAACATTTGTTCGTTAAGAGCCATGTCTATCGGTACTTACAATTTTATGGCAAAACTGAAAACAAAACTTGCTAAAGCACAGCTAGCCTGGCATGGTCACCATCAGCCTCTCGGGGACGCTGCTGCACAGGCTGCAAACGAACCACCAGTTTCTTGTGTCAGCGTTGGTCACACAGAACTCTGCTCAAACACCGGGCACATGATCTGTATGCCTCCGCACAAGCGCTAGTGGACTTCACAACTCCCATCTCCAACCTTGGCATTAGCTTATCATCAATCGAAGAACCTCCTCTTTGTTTAATGAACTACTTGGGCTTTGTTTTCAACTGTCCGTCATGTTGTAAGTATATTGTTTCTCCTGATGTCCCTCTTAGCAGAAGCAGACAACCTTTGGTAATAATAATAATAATAATAATAATAATAATAATAATAATAGGGCTAGAGAGATGGCTCAGTGGATAAGAGCACTGATTGCTCTTCTGAAGGTCCTAAGTTCAAATCCTAGCAACCACATGGTGGCTCCCAACCATCCGTAGTGGGATCTAATGCCTTTTTCTGATGTGTCTAAAGACAGCTACAGTGTATGTACATATAATAATAAATAAATCTTTAAAAATAATAACAATAACAACAACAACATTTGGTGGTGTATACTAGGCAGCAACTTAAGTGCCACTGGGCCAAGATCTTAAAAAAAAAAAAAAAAGTTACCTAACTCAAATGTAACAATCTTCCCACAATGTATCCATTGCTACTTCAGAATCAACAGAGCAATTACTGGAGGGAGACTCTTGGTAACAGGCTCCACGTTTATACTTCCTAACTCACGATATTCATTCCACAATCACGATGTCTTTTTTTAAAAAAATTCTTTTGCCTTATGTTATTTTTATTTTGTGTATGTGGGTGTTTGTCTGCACGTATGTATGTGCAGTGTGTCTGTACCTGGTACCCAAGAAGTTCAAAAGAGGATATCAAATCTTCTAAGCCTGGAATTTCAGAGATTATGAGTCACCGCGCGGGTGCTAGAAACCAAATCCTGGTCCTCTGCCTGAGCAGCCAGTGCTCTAGACTCCCGAACCATCACTCTGTCTCCTTACTCTCCTTTTATTAATTAAGATATTTGAGGAAATTGGCAACATGTTCCCCAAATGTATATAAGGTGGGGGGTTGGCGGGTGGGGGATAGGCGGGTGGTGTTGTACGTATGCTCACTTGCTTATTAGTTTAGATAGTCTTACTGTGTAGATTTTGTTGGCTTGGAAGTCAGTATGTAGACCAGGCTGGCCTTGAACTTAGAGAGATCCACTTGCCTCTGCCTCCTGAGTGCTGGGATTTTAGATAAGTGCTGCCGTATCAGATAAATCAGTTTTAAAATGAGTAAAGGAGTTGAGTGAATATGTCTCAGAAGAAGACACGCAGATGGCCTAAGAGCCCATAAAAATCTGCTCCACACGGCCAGGCATAGAGAGATGCAAACGAAACCACAGAGGTACCACCTCAATCTCACTCAACAGCACGAATAAGAAAGACAAGGGCCTGTGAGGATGGCCAGAGATTAGGATCCTCCTCCACCACCTTCAAGGACTTGAAGATGTGTGCAGCAATTTTGAAAAACAATCAATCAGGCAATTATTCAAAATTATCACAGGGCCAAGCCATGCCACTCCTAGGGGTGTGTTAAAACACGTGTTCATACAAGCACTTGTACAAATCCCCGAGTATCTAGCAACTAATAAATGAGTAAGTGGGCTGTACCATACATTTGAATATGACTCAGCAAAAGGAATAAAGGGCTAATTCATACAACAGAGACCTGGCCATAAATGGCCACACATTAAATATGAGTCTATAACAACTGGAAACAGATTAGTAGTGGACAGGGGCTGAAAAAAGACAGTCTTAAAGGGTTTCTTTTAAGGTGATGAAGTATTCAGAATTGGTCAGCAGTGACGGCTGCCCAACCTTGGGACCAGATCACCAAAACTGAACCGTCCACTTTACTGTGGAAAATCTTTCTCCGTGGAAACGTTGCTTTACCCGATCCTGCTCTGGAGTTGGATTTCATGAAGCTGCCCTTGTCCTGCTTCTTCGACCTTCCCACTTACCCCAAGCGATGAAGCCAAGCAAGTTATTAACTTTACAAAGTTGAAGTAACCTGCATTGCCGAGGGCTGAAGAAAACACAGCTTAAGCCCTGGGCAGAACATATATATATATATCATGAATCAAAGCTAAAAAGGGCACGTTAGCCAAGCCAGCCATGATGAAAGACCTTGGCTTCTCACTGGCGTGCTTTCAGAGCAGATGTGTTCCCTGGGTGAGAAAAACAGACCCGTTTTTTAATGTAGGGAATTTAGTCCTTTTGAGCAGAGCTGGGTCCCCACACTCTTTCCTCCTTAGTTTGCCATGGTCTCCCATCCAGATCCCCACCTGAATCAGTTAGGATTGTATGAGTGCTAGACAAAATGGTGGGGGGCAGCTGAAAATGTTGGACCCTTTCCTGGTACAGACAAAGGCTGCCAGCCCAGCAGCTCCGTAGGCCTCTGGACAGCAGAGAAGAGCCTGGACCTACCCTAATTCCTGGATTCCTCGGTTACCAGCTGTCCTCCTCCTGGCTCCCCACTGAGGTTAGCACCCCAGCCTAGCAGTCTGGGAGCCAACTGTCCCTGACACGTTGTTGCAGTCACAGATATAGACAAGCAAGATAACTCAAGCCAAGAGACAAGAAGAATTAAGGAGACACATGAGCCCGCCGCCCAGCGCTTCAAGGCTATCTCACAGCTGAGAGCTTGCAAATACTCCTCTGCCTTCCCGGAACGTTCTTGGCTCATGAAACATATTTCAGATTCCTCCAACAGGTTGCCCTGGAGCCACTTCCCCTTAAAGGAGCCATTCTCAGGAGCAGCTATGAGGCAGCTGCAAAGGCATAAGAGGGAGTGAGCACGGGGACTTCTCCTTTGTTCTTCTCCTCAAGTGGCCACGAGTTCACTAACCCTATTAGCGTCAAGAATTACCAACCAAAGTGGTTCTAGAAATAAGAGAGACTGTGAGAGCCCCGAGCCCCAGCCCAGCTTCCACACAGCCCCAACTTCCATTCCTCTGGGGAAACACATCTTGTCCTGCTGAGGAATCTTGATAATCTGACAAATATCTGAGCCTTTCATAATGCAGACATTTTATTGTCCACAAAAAGGTCATTCAGTAAACTAAAGCCAGAGAAAGGAAATGGGGAGGAAAAAAACCATGAGGCTTAATGAAAATTAAAGAGATGAAAAAAAAATATTCCTCCCAAAGCTACTTTGCTGGATTATATGCAAATAATCGGAAACACATTTTGCAGAATCAGCCACCCTTGAACTGCTCTTAGAGTCCTAAGTTAATAGAAGGATGCTCGGCAAAAGTTAAACTGAAAACAGCAAACATGTCTGGGGTTCTTCCAGACCTCAAAATGGCTTTTAAAAAAATGCTTAAGATTTCATTCTTCCAAAAATATCTAGATGCCTTAGGATAATTTCCCCTGCCAATGGTGACTAAACCAGGAGGCATCGACAGCCCTCCACATATTTCAATCTGGATTCAGTTACTGGGAAACTTCCCATCCAGCCATATTTAAGGCAAGCACTTGCCTACCAGTTCAATGGATCTCTTTTTTTAAGTGTTCTATGAAGTGGTACTAAATATAAGTCCATTCAAAAGGTCTCTAAGTGTCTCTTCTGGGAAAGAGAAGAGAAAATGACGTCAGAATTAAAAAGCAAAAAACAAAAAGAAACAAAAAACCAACTTCTGTCAGTATCAACTCCCCCACAGTCCTTGTGAGTTCCTCTGGACTCCACCCTGACCGGTTTATGCCTGAACACGCAACCTACCTGTCAGCTTGCTGCACTGCCTTCTGCTAAAGCGAACTATTTCATACATGGTGAATAAATTGTGGAGAACTTGAAGGTACAACCGATGAATTCTTAAAGTGGCAAGTGGTTCATCCAGTGTGTTCACATCATCTGTAATAAAATGCCAAGCCCTCCAACAGGGCTCAACACTGCACACGAGCTTCCTGGTATCCAGACCCCATGTATTGTGTTATTTTGTTTGATGCCTTAAGGGTCTACACAGACTAGCTAAAGCAAATTACTGACTCCTTCCCAAGGCCAAAAATGAATGTGTGCTCTGTTCCTCTTGCCTTTTTCTGCCCAGAGAATGACTAAAGCCCTGGAGAAGACAGGCAGGACAGGTAAGTAGTTCTGTCCCGTGTTTGCAAGCCTCCCTCCTGAGTCGGGAGTGCTCCTAGACAGAGCATCTGGGCACTGATAACCTTGAATCCAGACCTTTACATGGACTCTGCTAGGAAGTTACTGGTGAGGTTTCCTGTGACTGCAAGTTTGATCTAGATCAGCTAATAATTGAGAACCCTGCCTGGTTGTCAAATGTCGCCTGTAGCTCCTCTTTGGACAACAGTCCAAAGCAGACCCATAGTCAGCCAAGAAGAATGAATTCTACTGAAAGGGCACACCACAAATGCCCTAACAGCCGGCCTACCCCTTGACCCTCAGACCCCACCCCACCCCTGATGTTTCAGTACATCAAAGCTACAGCAAACTAAAGGACAGGCTGCATTCACTCCTGCGAGTGTTCGTGGTTCTAGCTAGCAGCGCATTTTACTACGGTTTCACACTAACCCTCAGGGGGAAGGGGAAATACTTGAAAATGACAGAGATTGACATCTACCATGGAGTCCATTGTCCACCCTTCAGAGATGAGCATTCCTAGAGGCTCATCTTTAATATAAAAACTGGCAGGGCAGATTTTTTTTTTTTTCTTTTTGCTGTTGGCTAGGTCCCAACGGCAAAGCTATCGCCATGCCCAGGTCACCCATGGGAACCTAGCTCTAAAGCCCAAGACGTTATCTGCCAGCACTGTAACCTGACCTTGCCTCGAGTCAGTGCTGAGGCGTGTGAGCACACACCCATGCAGCTGGTGTGCTGAGGTTTTGGGAACACAAAGCAACTTGCTGGGGTATGAAGGAGACTGCATCTTCCAAAGTCCATAGTCAACGAATCCACCTCTCTAGGCTTTTCTGACACTGCTCCCATGAGGAGATGGGGGTCTTCCCGCATCCCTTTTAATATAAACAGGTTTGAAAGTTATGTGTAATCAACAGAAGTAGGGGGGTTGTGCTGTATGGCTTCAAAGGCTGAGTCATGGCAGGGTGACTTCGCCAGCTAGATATAAAAGGCTGGAGCCACTACACAAGAAGCCTGACAACTTGCATACACTCCAACCTACAAACCTAGTTTCTAAATATGCCTCGCACACCACACCGGTGAGTGAGTGAGCTTCCCAGCACCAACATAAACTGTCCTCACAGCACCCTTGCTTCCTCCGTGGCCCACAGGAACCACAGGTATCACATGGTGGCTAACCTTAGCTCCTGAGTGTTAGTGTAGGGCGACACATAGTAGTGAAGACCAGAAGATACCAGCAAGATGGCATAGTGGCTAAAGGCATGTGCCACCAAACCTGACTGCTGAGTTTGATCCCTAGAGCCCATGTGATGGACATAACTATTCTCCAGGAGTTGTCCTTTATCTATACATATGTGGTGTGTACCTGTGCCTGCATCAAAATGAATATAGTTTAAAAGTTAAATAACCAAGTAAATAAAAACAATTCTAAGAGTAATGTTAAAGTAACTCTTTATTAATCCCTGCGATTTGAATGCTCTAAAGCTCAAAGTTATTATACTCAGCTGACCTCACCCTAACTGTCCAGTCCTCTTCACTGTCTGACCATGGTGATCCTTGCTTTCAGACGCCCTGAGTTTCTACCTGTCCCCACACCCTTGCTGTACCACACCTTTGTGACTTTATGGTTTTTTGTTCCCATTGAAAGGCTTCCTCTCCCACCCAGAGAATGTCCACAAAGCCTTACGTTCAGTGAAAGACTGTCTGATCATCCCACCCTGCTGTGGCTGCTTCCACTGAGTATCTATCTGCACATTACTGTGAGACTACCAGCCCTATGGGAATTCCATGTCAGCCCTTCTCCTTCAGGAGAGCTAAGCTTCCGGTGATCAGAGCTGTAGGTGCTTCAGCTTCTTCAAGGATTCCAGCTTCACTGGATTCCTGCGGGTGCCAGAGTGCAATGCCTTCCCTCGCTGTGCACTTCAGGTACCAGCCTGCCTCCCCCAGGTATTGATTTCTACACTCTGCACACACTATAGATGCACTACAGGTTGTAGCCAAGAGAAGCTGCTCTTCCTGATGACTGCTTCCCTACCTCTCAAACAAGGCTACGGAGGTCACAAGGCTAACAAGCAACAAGGCTAGGGTAAAAACATATGGTATACCCACAAACCTGCACTCTTTCTGTGGCACAAGGTACACCACTAATAACTAATCATCTCACACACCTGGACCCACCTGTGTATAACTTTTGTCAGTCAATACAGGCATGGAACAACCCCCAGATCTTTGTGTCATGAAATGCCTTCTAGTGGTGAAAGCCACTCTGCGGGGCAGCATCCTCTGGGTGGGCTCAGATAGCAAGCAACTGCTCTGCAGTGACTTACATTCCCACAGCTGCCAAAGCAGGAACGGGGGCACTGGACACCATGTGTCTACCATGGATGAACAGATTCAACTCTGGGCAAAGGTGTATGTTTAATTGTGTTTTACAAGTCAAGGCAAACCACAGATAACTTCAAGGGGACAGGGATGGCCACTCTTTTAGATATTCGTGTGGAGTGGACCTGAGCCAGGCAGTCAGTGGTGGTGCGTAGATCAGGGCTGAGTCTCAAAGCAGACACAACTGAGGTTGCTATTTCCTTAATGTGCAATCTTTCACTAATACAGGGAAACGCCAAGGAGTGATTACAGTGGATTTTGAGGCTTCACCCACCACTTAATTCTGACAATAACAGCAAATTGTGTCCCTGAAGCCACGAGGAAAACCACAGCCAGCACTTAGGGAGTGCTTTGCAATTTGCATGACATTTTCATTTATATCTTCTCTTTATGAAACATGAAAAACCTCCAAAAAGAGGTTTTGAAATATCCACTTCCTTCAGCTTTGCAGTGTGTGATTAAATAAAATGGTGGAGCCCATCTGTCCAATATAGACAGATGTGAGCTCTATTACTGCAAAGAATGGTCCTCTTCAGACCTGGCATCACAGAGAACTGCATGGGAGGACAGCAGGAGCCCACACTGTGTAAGCCTTGAATGCCTCAAGGATCATATGTAGACATTGCTCACCTATTATAGTCTGTGCTCTCTCTACTGACTCCATTCCTTTCTCTTGCTATAACAAAATATTGGGAATGCACATGCGCATGTGCGCGCGCGCACACACACACACACACACACACACATATTGATATATATAAGGAGCAATTATGTATATTATATATAACATACTAATATAATAATATATTTTATATACAATCAGAAGCAATTTATATTATATATAATATATATTATCAGGACTCAGTTCCCTTGTTTGTGAGATGCGGAAGCCGTATATGGCTTCATAGTCTCTATATAGACATTTGTTTCTTGCAGTTCTGGAGAATGGGATGTCCAGGAAGGGGTGGGCATCTCCTCTGCTTCTTGGAGTCTTATTGCTGGACCTATATATGGCAGATGATGTCACTTAGCAAGGCAGAACCAGCATTCCAAGTGTAGCTCACTCTTATAATAAACCTACTCCCTTGATAACCTAGTAATCTAATAATCCATATAAGGAGCATTCTCACAAGCCAATCAGCTCCCAAAGTGGGGCCCAGGGGATCCAATAGCCAACACATGAAATCCAATATCCAGGACATCTCAGACCAGAGCAGGCAGGCAGACTCTTGGCTTGGTATTAGGTTTTAACTCATAAAATAAAAGTTGAAAATGATGGCCCGCCTATAAGCTGAATCTAGCTCACAGCATGCTTAGTTTGGAACATATTTTAGTACATGAGTTGACACTGGCATGCAAGAAATGAGAATAACACAGGAAAGTTATGGATTCCTAATACTGCTTTCAAAGCTGCCCAGGTCTCCACACTGGACCATGCAGGACCACAGCTCTGCACATACTGTTCTGTAGGATATCATTCCCTGCCATCTCTATCACTTCTAGTGGCTTCACCCTCGGTCCATTTTCTGGATATTTATTTAACCACAGGCTTTTGTGCTCATAGCAGCTGAGGCAGAATGACTAGTACAAACTATGGAGGAGTGGAGAGACAGCTCGATCAGTAAAGAGCTTGCTTACTTGGCAAACATGAGGACTTGAGTTCCTATCCCAATACCCATGCACAAGGCTGTGGGTGATACCTGAACCCGTGACCCTAGCACTAGAGAAACAGACACAAATGGATCCCTGGAATTGACCAGCCAGCCAGCCTAGTGAGATAGGCAAGTTCCATACTGAGTAAGAATAACTGAGAAAAACACTCGACACCAACCTCTGGCCTCCACAGTCATGTGAGGACATGTTCCTAGACATGCATGTGCACACAGGTGTAACACATACACATACCACGTGGGTCATGTGTGCTCAAGTAAACACATACACACATTCACACATGTTCACATACATGCACACATATGCACGTGTATGCACAGATACACACACACACACACACACACACACACACAAGCATACCCTCACTACAGCTTCTCTCAACCTGTAGCTGTCTGTCCCCTCCCACAGTCAAATAGTGCTCTCATTGAGCTGACTGCCTTACAGGACTCCAGAGGGACTGAGAAAATGACCAAACCCTCTTCGCCCTCACCCAATGTCCTAGCTTTTGGATTCTCTGCTCTTGTTTAAAATTCGACCTATCCGCTGGACTTGAACATTAAGTTCCATGAAACCAAGAATCCATGCCTACTTTCTTACCAACGCAACTCAACGGTTTATAAAATCCCTGGCACCCAGTAGGTGCTCAATCAATCTCAGTGAATGAATGGCTGTCTGTCTCCACTTGGACTAGCACAAGAACTTAGTTTCGCAAAACTTAGTCTGTGTTGTTGTTGTGTAAACTCTGCAAGTGAGATATTGCCTTTATCACAGTAATGGTATCGGAACATGTTAGTTGGCTGTCATCGACACAGTGTTTTCCTGAGGCTGGAGAGCTGGCTCCAGAGTTAAGAGCACTCCTGCAGATGCTTCTGCAGATGATATGGCAGCTTACAATTACCCATAACTCCAGTTCCAGAAAATCTGACGCCCTCCTTGGGCCTCTATTGGCATCAGGCGGGCACGTGCCACAGATGCACACATGCAGGCAAAAGACTCATACATATAAAATAAAAATAAAGAAACCTCTGAAAACACAGAAGGTATTTTCACATATATTGTGTCCCTGGAGTATAACAATGAGCTCCTGTGGTTGATGAGGGTGGTAGTCTAAATAATGACACCAGCTATATCACATCTTCATCCCTCTGACCCGTGACATTGTCACCTTCTGTGGCAGAGACTGCATGTGCATGGTCTTACAGATCTGGTAGTAGGAAGATGGTCCCTAAACACAATCACAGAGTCCTTATGGTTGAGTGACTCGATACACATGGAGAAGAGGCTACTGAGGTGGGAGTGTAGGCGTGCACTAAGATGTTAGCAGCTCCCAGAAGCAAGGATGGGCTCTGTCCTAGAGCTCCCGGGGGGAGGGTGGCTCTGCCAGAATCTCGGGTCGGCCCAGAAAAGAACAGTCTTCTAGAACCATGAAAGAATAAATTTCCTTCTGAAAGGTGAAGCCACATTTTGGTCTTTTTGTTCCAGGAGTCGGATTAGGAAGCCACTGTGACTCACATAAAGGTCTCCTTTCTCTATATGTGGTGATGATGAGCTTCCCCAACAGCACAAAGGTGGGGTATGTGGAGCTCAGACCAGAAACAGGGGCAGCCAATGCCTAGGCCCAGGCTCTGTCCTTCCACCCAAGCACATCCAGGAAAGAAATGGCAACCAAATGTTCTCCAGAAGACCCCTGGGAAGCGACTCTCCATGACTAACAACAGAAAGGATAACCCAGAACCTGAAGCAAATGGTTTCTGAACAGGGAAGGTAGGACTGATGGTTTGTACATGCTCAGCCCAGGGAGTGGCACTATTAGTAGGTGTGGCCCTGTTGGAGTGGATGTGTTACTGTGGCTGTGGGCTGTAAGACCCTCATCCTAGCTGCCTGGAAGTCAGTCTTCTGCTAGCAGCCTTCAGATGAAGATGTAGAACTCTCAGCTCCTCCTGCACCATGTCTGCCTGGATGCTGCCATGCTCCCACCTTGATGATAATGGACTGAACCTCTGAACCTGTAAGCCAGCCCCAATTAAATGTTGTTCTTATAAGAGTGGTCTTGGTCATGGTGTCTGCTCACAGCAGTAAAACCCTGACTAACACAGTAGGGAATGACACTGCAGGCTATCCTCCCCTGAGGAGCCTCTCAGGGAAGCTCCTCCACATGCCATGTTGGAGAACAGCTATTAAGAATGCCCTAGAATCTGAGGGCCCTTTACAGCATGAAATCTGTACCATGTTGAAGAGCTCCTCTGTTCCCAAGCACTGAGTCACCAGCAGCTTTCTCGTCATACAAGGGGCCTGAGCCAGCCCATGTCACTATGCACTTAAGGACATGGACATGGATCACAGTTCTGGGAGTACTGAAACCTGGTTCCTCACCAGAACTCTTCCTACACAGACCCATAACAACTGCTTCAGCAAACATGCACTCCAGCTGGAAATGTTCATAGACTCTCTGAGGCCACTCGTAAAAATGAGGCATTTTGTGGCTGGAGAGATGGCTCAGGGGTTAAGAGCACTGATTGCTCTTCTGAAGGTTCTGAGTTCAAATCTCAGCAACCACATGGTGGCTCACAACCATCTGTACAGCTACAGTGTACTTATATACATAAAATAAATAAATAAATAAATAAATCTTTTATTAAAAAAAAAGATGAGGTGTTTTCAGTAGCAAATTGAGTTTCCCTGTGGGTCATACACCCTGGTTTCTTAGGGTGGCTATGCTCTGTCCATTCTGGCACTTGGGGCAACAATTATAATTAAAAGAAACCAATGGTTTGTAAGAAGGGAACTAGGCCCTCTGTAATTTTATTTGCTCTAAGGCCAGATAGTAAAAAGGTAGGTGGACAGGTGTGCCTGCTGATGTTGCTGGATAATTGGATAAGTGTGGTCAGCTCCAAGAATTCAACTCTATACAGTTCATGCAACTTAACTGCAGAGAGAACAAAATGTGCTTACTTTTTCAAGCTCTTTATTAAATATTTAAAAAGCTTATTATAGTACGTCTCCCACCTGGACCGTGATTAATGCCTCATTATTGTTTGACAATGAGTCCATTGTTTTTGCCTTAATAATTAGGATGAAATTACTAAAAGTTTTTTTAGATCTACTTCTATAACGAAACTGGTGGCCAAGAAAAGTGGCTAACTCCGCCAAGGTCACAGGAGACTGACAATCATGCTGGCGAAGCACTCCCACATGAAATAAGAGGAATAAATCTAAAAAGAATCATCTTAAAGAATGCTCACAAGACTCATGGCGTTGGTTCTGCATGCTCTTCAGAGAAACCACCAGTAGAGCACAAACACACTGAAAGAACTAGCTCACCACGATGGCAGATGCTTGTCGAAGACAAAGCCACTAGAGAGGCAGTCAGAAGCTCAGGGAAGGGCAGCTTGAGGGCACAGGCCAACTGTGGGCAGAACTTCTTTGTCCTTGGCAGAGAACAGGGTTGGGGGTCAGTCTTTGGCTTCTTAAAATGTTTCAGAATGGCTCAGCAGTTAAGAACTCATCACGCTCCGCCAGAGGACGAGAGTTCAGCTTCCAGCGCCCGCATCAAGCAGTTCCTAACCACCTGTAACACGGCTGCAAGGGATCCAAGACCCTTCAAGAGCACTTCTTGCGCGCACATGCACGTACCCACCCAAAGACACACACATATATACAAAATTAAAGCTGAAATTAGGAGGAGGGTCAGTGTGACCCAGGAGCCTGAATGGCACTCGGCAGCTGGGCACCTTATCTATGAAATGAACTTGTGGTCTCAATAGTGCTTCTGTGATGATAAAATGAATGAGAGCATGTAGCCCCAAGGAGGCCAGCCTGAGGACCTCCCACAGCCCATAGCCTGAGGACAGCACACAGTGTGTGTTCACTATGACAACATGAACTACGAGCATCCTTTGGGGCACAGCTGAGACTGGGCACTGCAGCCCAGCTAGGATCATTTCTAGTCTATCTGCATCAGTCTTCTTAAAGATGGAAGCTCCACAATTCTCCTATTGTTCTTATTTGGTGGTGGTGGGGGCAGGGCATGGCATGCGTGCTTCTTTTTGACATAAATACACTGTGGAATGGTGTGGTCAGACTAACAATTGTGTCATCTCACATGGGCATCACACTCCTTCATGTGATGCCAGGTCCACTGAGAAGCAAGAAGTAGTAGGACCGTCAGCCACCTGAGTGTGGTAACGCTCACTGTAATTTCAGCATTCAGGAGGCAGAGGAAGGACGATCAGAAGTATGTTATGCTCAGCCATACTGCAGGTCAAAGGCTCGCCTGAGGTCCCTAAGACTTTGAAAAACAAACAAGCAAATGAACATGGACTGGGGAGACTTCCGTGTATCTCCAGGAATCAAGCTCCCAAAGGAAAAATGTGGGGGGAGGAGAGTATTTCTACCCTTAAATTATAGACAAAGTATTTAAGGGTGACATCTATCCATGTTACCACGTGTCTATCTTGTGTGGCACATGTGTTGCCTTTCTCATCTGTGTAACTAATGCCTCCATCAACAAAGCAAGGGACGAAGAGCTCATTCTGGCACGTGGTCTCAGAGGGTTCTCTGTGGGAGGGTGTGACGGGTCAAAACAGCTCACAGGATGGCTGTGAAGGAAGAGAGAGGAAGAGGAGGGGAAGGACGAGAAGAAGGAAGGGGATGAAGAGGAAAAGGAGGAGAGAGAGAAAGCAGAGAGGGAAGAAGGGAAGGAGGGAGGGAGGGAGGACCTGTCTGTGCCTCCCAGGACCCTCTCCTTTCCCCTATGTTCCATCCTAGTCTATGGGATGGTGATTGTCTTAGTCAGGGTTTCTATTCCTGCACAAACATCATGACCAAGAAGTAAGTTGAGGAGGAAAGGGTTTATTCAACTTACACTTTCCACGTTGCTGTTCATCACCAAAGGAAGTCAGGACTGGAACTCAAGAATTTCAGGAAGCAGGAACTGATGCAGAGGCCATGGAGGGATGCTACTTACTGGCTTGCTTCCCCTGGCTTGCTCAGCCTGCTCTCTTATAGAACCCAAGACTTCCAGCCCAGGGATGGCACCACCCACAATGGGCCCTACCCCCTTGATCACTAATTGAGAAAATGCCTTCCAGCTGGATCCCATGGAGGCATTTTCTCAACTGAAGCTCCTTTCTCTGTGATAACTCCAGCCTGTGTCAAGTTGACACACAAAACCAGCCAGTCCAGTGTTGCTAGGGTTTAAGGCAGACCTGCTTCTTTAGCTCTCCCTGTAAGCATCCATAGGCACTTTTTACCAACTGCCCAGGTCCATCTCAGTCATAGTCAGCTGACGGTCAAGATTAACCAGCTACACAGACAGGGAATAGATCATATGAAGTTGACAGGTGTCTATCATCCACATACTAGATTCCTAGAGACTCACCCACAGGTGTGTCTGGGAACTCTCACGTACTCAGAGTACAGGGAGACACAGTGTGGTCCATATAACTAGGCGTGTGTTCTCTCAACCCCTCCTCCCAGCTCCTTACCCAGGCCTGGGCTTTGGGGCAAATCACTTGAGTGCCCACCAAGGATAATCACAGGGTGGAGAGCGCAGGAGGAATGGGAAGGAGATGTTTCAGGGCAGAGGGGAACGTGGGTTAGTCTCAAAGCACAGCCACACACGTCTGCCCACTTCCCTTTCCTAAGCCACAGTGCACCTCTCAGGAGTGCGCCTTCACTTAAGCACTTTTTACCAAGCAGAGGGTTCATGTGCTTGATTTGGTTTTTGGTGTCTGGGTTTTGTTTTTTTGGTTTTTGTTTTGGGGTTTGTTTTTTTTTCTCCAGTTGTGTGTGTGTGTGGCTACCTGTTTATGTGGGCACATGTGTTATGCATGCTAGGGTGTGTACATGTGGAATCCAGCCTCTAATACCATTCTTCATCCACATTGCTGTTTGATAGTATGTATTTTGAATCACTTCTCTCACTGGCCCTAAGCTTACAATATATGCTAGTCTTTCTGGACAGTGAGCCCCAGGGATCTACCTATCTCTACCTCCCAAGTCCACACCAATTCATACCATTTTTTGTTCGGGTTCTGAGACTCAAACTCAGGTCCTTGCAAGGCAAATACTTTACAGACTGGGCACAGATAGATATATAGATATAGATATAGATATAGATACAGATACAGATACAGATACAGATACAGAGATAGATAGATAGATAGATAGATAGATAGATAGATAGATAGATAGATAGATTAAAGGATAGAAAAATTCTCTTATTTGTTGTCCTTGAAGTCAGGCCTATACTTTTCACCCCTGACATAGCGAGGGTCATTACTTCCACAGTCCGACCCATAGTGGCCTGGTCTGTCTGGTACATATAGATCCTGCTCAGGGCAGTTTTATCAACCCTCCTAGGCCTGAAGGCCCTGGGACTTGCTGGTAAATGTGGTTCTTCATTGATTCTTAGGATTGTGTAACAAGCCTTTGCCTTCTGGGGACCCTGTCATCTAAGTGTGGCCTGTAGACTACCAGGCTCCCCTGTGTCCAGCCCGCACCTCCACCAGGCTGCCCAGTACCCTCTTGAGCTCCACCAGGCTGCCCAGTCCCCTCTTGAGCTCCACCTGGCTGCCCAGTCCCCTCTTGAGCTCCACCTGGCTGCCCAGTCCTCTCTTGAGCTAAGTTGAACTTGGGGAAAGGCAGGCTGCTTTCCCCATACCAGTCAGCACTGGCCCTAGTTCCAGACAGTCTGTTTTTCTGAACTTTCCTTCCAAGGAAGTGTGGGAGAAGGTTCTGGAAGGTGGCTACGTAAATACCAGATAGCTGTAACACACTTCAGCTGGTGAAGCCAGGGCCCGTCCGGATGTGTCTTGATTAATTTGTTTTCTGAGCAGATCACAAACACTGGCTCTCCTCTGAAGTAATATTTGATGAGTTTCATAACAATCTTTTTACAGGAACAGGCAAAACTGACTCATGGGGCAATAAAATTGGGCTCTCTCACTTCCCTTGGCATAAGGAAGCCATTGCCATAAGTCAGTTTTTCTAAATTACCTCTCTTTCAGTGCTGTTCTTTAGCCAAGAAAATAATCAGAAAGTGAACACTGTGGTGCTTGATGAGCAGAGGTCATGGGCCTCTGTCCGTGGGTCGCGTGGGCCAAGCAGGCTGTGCAGCGGCCTGGGCTGGCCTCAGCTGCCCTTTCTCAGAGCCAAAGAGAATGTCTTGTAAGCAAAGGGTACCCCTCTCTTGGGGTTATAAATGACACCTTTCATTTATTCGTCTTTGATAGTTCCTGTGTTAAATAATTTTAATGTGGAAAACCCTGGGGCAAGCCCACCAGCTCCGTGATGTCTCTGTGAAACCTTTTCAGTCAGGAGACAAATTTGACTTGTCAAATTTGATATGTCATCAAAAGCCAAAAACAAAACAAAACAAAAAACCAAAAATTAGGATGGGTAGCGGGAGGTTAGGAGGACCGGCTGCTCCTCCAGAGGACCCGAGTTCAATTCCCAGCATTGATGAGGTGGCTCATAATCGTCTATAACTCCAGTTCTAGGAAACCGAACGTCTTCTGCAAGCTTCCATGGGCACTGCACATGCTGCACAGACATGTGTCAGGCCAAACGCCCACACACTTAATGTGCAGGGCTTGGCAACAGCTACAAAATGAAGAACAAATGAGAAACTGATCCACTAGGCCGCCCAAGACATGCTCTGAGATGTAACTGTCAGGCCTTTTCCTGCTTGACTCCTTCATCCCCTCAGCTGGCCCAGACGGCTGCATCCCCCATGCTGCCAGCCCACTGGACTGCTATTACAGCCCCTGTGTCAAAAAACACTCAAAGCCACAGACAGGGTCCACCGGCTAAATTTCCTAGCTCCGTTGTATTGCTTCCTCTTTCAGTATTTCATTGCATTGCTTCACTCATTCACTGATTCATTCACTGTTTCTTTCATTCATTCATTCATTCATTCATTCATTCATTCATTCATTCAGTCAGTCAGTCAGTCAGTCAGTCAGTCAGTCAGTCAGTCAGTCAGTCAGTGCCGGCTTGGAAACCAGTGGGCCAGATGACTGGAAGCATAGTGAACACATTACTAAGCTGCTTTTGTGCCCTGAACACGATTCCCCATTTTATGTTTGTTGTATCTTTGCTGTGGAAATGGCTCCACCCAGTGGTCGCATCTAGGAATTACATGTCATCTTCGTATTTTAACTGTCCTGCTTTAGGCAAACTGACATGAGTTGTTAAATATTCCATAGCATTAAAGTAGTTGATTTGTATGAAAATTTATTAACACAGAGATTTTCTCCACCAACCCAAACTCCATTAGAATCTTCGCTAAGCATCATGATGTCTGTCTTCTCAGGGATGAGTCAATATTGAGTCATAGCAGTGGTTCTCAACCTGTGGGTGGCAACTGCTTTGGCAAACCTCTTATCTCCAAAATATTTACATCACAATTCATAACAGTAGCAAAATTACAGTTATGAAGGAGCAACTAAAATAATTTATGGTTTGGGGTCACCATAACATGAGGGACTCCATTGAAGTGTTAGAGCATCAAGAAGGTTGAGAAACACTGGATTATAGGAAGAAAAGTCAAAGCCAGAGTTATACCTAATTTAACTGAAGTGTACTCACCTCCTTGAAGTGTGTGTGGTGTGTGTGTGTGTGTGTGTGTGTGTGTGTGTTGGAAACATGTATGTACATGTGCATATATGCTCAGCATGCACTCGGATGTAGAGCTCAGAGGTCTGTGTGGTATGGAGTGCATACATGTGTGTGTATGTGCATATATGCTCAGCATGCACTCGGGTGTAGAGCTCAGAGGTCTGTGTGGTATGGAGTGCATACATGTGTGTGTATGTGCATATATGCTCAGCATACATTCAGGTATAGAGCTCAGAGGTCTGTGTGGTGTGAGGTACACACGTGTGTGCATGTGCATACATGCTCAGCATGCACTCAGCATGCACATGTAGAGCTCAGAGGTCTGTGTGGTGTGGAGTGCATACATGTGTGTGTATGTGCATACATGCTCAGCATGCACTCGGGTATAGAGCTCAGAGGTCTGTGTAGGTGCCTTTTTCAATGGCTCTCTAATTTATTTGTATTAATTTATCCTTTGACAATTTGCTACATGAGTATGACACATTCTGTTCACTCTCATTCCTTCATTCTCTCTTACACTCCTCCTGTTCCACCAAGTCCCATTCCTCTTGTTTCTACGTTGTGATCCACCAGCTCTAACAAGCACCATTAGCATGGACTTGAGTGTGGAGAGTCCGCTGGACTATGGATAACTCAGAAATGGCTACATCGCTGAAGACAATGATTTCCTCTCCCTCCGCTCCCCAGCAGCCACCCACGGCCATTCACTCCCTGGGCAGGGGAGGGTCCTATGAAACTCTCCCCCATCTATGGCTGAGTGTTTTGGAGCTAAGACTTGTCCAGACAACTGTAGCCATTGTGAGTTCATGAGTGTGGCAGCCATGTCATGCCCTCATGCCAGCACCTCATGTCCCTCCTCCCTACCAGTCAGATCTTAAATTCTTCCTCCTGTTTCCTCCACAATGTTCTCCAAGCTGTGGAGAAGATAATAAGGGTGTTTTGTGTCAGGGTGAGCATGCATAGTGACTGGTTCTCAACATTCTCATCAACCACAAGTTTCTATTAACCAGTGTTCCCTGCAAAGACGAGCTTATTTAAACAAACCTGAGGATACTGCTGGTCTATAGAGCAAACATAAATATTAAGATGCAGTTTGACAATATGTCCACTTAGCAAAATAAGCATAGTAGGCTCACCCCCAATGATCTCCATTCTACAAAGTGGGCCTTGTATTGAACTTTAAAACTCAGTTGGTTACCCTCATAACAGCTGTGTTTTTCATCATCATATTTTGTATGTGAATGTTTGCCTACATGTATGTATCTGTACCATGTGAGTGACTGGTTCCCTCAGAGGTCAGAGGAAGCCATTGGATCTCCTGGAACTAAAGTTACAGATGGTTGTACCATGTAGATGGCTGAGGGCTGAATTCAAGTCTTCTGCAAGAGCAACAAGTGCTCTTAACCATTAAGCCATCTCTCCAGGTCTTCATCAGCAAGCACTTTAAAGTTTTCATTGCAAACAACTTTTGTTTCCTTAGTGTGGTGGTTGAAATATGCTTGGCCCAGGAAGTGACAACATTGGGAGGTGTGGCCTTGTTGGAGGAAGTGTATCACTGTGGGGGTGGGCAATGAGAGCTTCCTCCTAACCGCATGGGAGTCAGTCTTCTGCTAGCAGCCTTCAGATGTAGAACTCTCAGCTCTTCCTGTACCATGCCAGCCTGGACGCTGCTATGTTCCTGCCTCGATGATTATAGACTGAACCTCTGAACCTGTAAGCCAGCCCCAATTAAATGTCCTTACAAGAGTTGCCTTGGTCATGGTGTCTGTTCACAGCAATGCAAACTCTAACTAAGGCACTTAAATTTTATTCCCAGTTGGTGTGCTATCTGTAACTGAAAGGAACCATCTCCTTGATAAATACACTCGTTATTGGTGTATAGTAAGAAGGCTGGTGGTTTGTGTTGGTTAATTTTGTACCTGCCATTTTGTTGAGCAAATCGCAGGGGCCTTCCCACACTCCTTCTGTCCACATAGTTGTGAATCTTCAGGGCTGCTTCCCTGCAGCAGCAAGCCGGGTGAGCCTTGCAGCCTCTGATTCAAGCTAGGCAGGATGAGGAACATCTGGCAGGGGGAGGGCTGTACAAGCTGTTGGGATGCCTAGGGAATCAGTGGCCCAAATAAAGCAGGAGCAGGATGAGGAAGGAGTATCTACCTGCAGTGGTGCAGGGCCCAGAGAGTGATCGCTCCTGGAACGTCACAACCGTGCTCCCTGAGCACTGCTTGCTGTGCTCTCTTCCTCTCCCTGGCCAAGTTATAAATTTCAAAAAACCCGGAGGAGCCTTAGGGAAGTCCTGGGAGGACTTCCCACCCCTGCCCCCACCCCCACCCCCGCCGCCGCCGCCGCCGCCGCCGCCGCCGCCGCCGCTGCACCTGGTTGCCATGGCAACCAAGGGATTAAAAGCAGGTCAGGCCAAGAAAGCTATGAATTGTGCATAAAGTTTTCTGAGTTTCTGTGACCTAGAGATTCCGCTCCCTGGTGTATCTTGGAAAAGAAAACCCTCACGGGTTACAAGAAAAACCTGCCCTGGAAGTTTATACTGCTTCACTGCTATGTAGGAGCGAAGGAGAAACAAGAGGGAGGGTGTGGGAAACACGAGCGAGTCTAAGTCTGTTCAAACTGTGGAGAGCCCAGAAAAAGCTTTCAGAAGAAGAGCTACCCTCAAACCCTATCCTCGTTGCTGAATGGCAAATGTGGTCTCAGAGCAAAGGTCAAATAACAACTGAGTGTAAGAGCCAGAAGGACTTAAAACAGAGATGTGCTCTAACGCTGACTCAGCCCAAAGAATAGGAGCCTCGTAGGAGAGTCCGCCCAGTGGAGAAGACTGTACAATACAGTTCAGAAGAGCCTGTGTAGTCCTGTAAAAGGTTTGGGCTAAGCCCGACACAGCAGGGTGACAGAAGATAATCTGAAAGGGAAAAATATCTCGAGGTCTCTGGCTCATCTGGGGAAACAGAGGCTGAGATGACCGCACCACTCTGAGCACAGAGGATTTTTGTATAAAATGAGGGACAATTCCAAAGTCCAGCAGAGAGAGACCCACTTCCAGGACGTCACTGGAACCTGACAGAACTTAGTAAATAAAACTGGAAACACACACCTGGCTGCATTTCAGAGTAACTTGGGAAAAATCATTAGTGTGGGATCCCTTATAACACTTGGGTTCATCTCTCACATCCCGTTCTCGTTGTATGAAGAAACCTTGTGTGGGACAGATGGTGTGGTTAATCTTGAGAGTCAACATGGTGGGATTTAGGGTCACCATAGGAAGGGATCTCTGCGCATGTCTGTGAAGCATTCTCTAGATTAGGTTAAAGGAGGTAGGAAGACCCGCTCTAAAGGTGGATGGTACCATTCCATAACCGGGGTCCCAGACTGAATACAAAGCAGAGCGTGAGCTGAGCACAGGCGTGCATTTCTGTGTGCGTCCTGAGTGTGGATGTGATGTGACAGCTCCTTAAGGCCCCTATCTCCATCGCTTCCCCGCCATGATGGGCAACACTCGGAGCTGTGAACTAAGATAAACACTTCCTTATGTTGCCTTTGTTAGGGGGTTTGTTACAAGAATGAAACAACCAACTAGCACTAGCACCTTACCTTTACCGCTTATGGGGCTCCACCCCCAAAGAGCCGTACCGGAAAGCCGTACTTAACGATCCTCCCCATGGCCCTAGGCACTTGTAATCAAAACCATAATACTTAGTTGTGTTTTTGTTTTGTTTTGTTTTGTTTTAAAGATGGGTACACTTGTACCAATATTATATATATATCCCGATGGCGAGTTCCCATGCTTTACATTCCCGAGGGGTTGGGGGAGGGGGGGAGACATTAGCGCCTTTAATCCACCTCCCACTGATAATCCCGAGTTACCACTTAGTAAACTCTACCTTGGCTTCCCTGGACCCAGTTGGGCAGCCCTCCTGGCCACGCTCTCCCGGCTCCACATGGCAGCTATGCCTCTCTGTCTTGCATTCTTCTCTGGAGTAGCATCCCCTCTCCTCCACCTCTCCTGGTACTGAAGATCTTCTCCTCTCTCAGTCACAAGACTGGGAATCCTACAAGTCCTGCCTCTTCTTGCCCTGCCCAGCCATTGGCTTCCGTCTTTATTTACCAATCAGAACCAACCTCAGTGTCTTATGGGTGGTCGTGAGGACTCACTCATACAAACAGTTTTGGGGACTCAAATATACAAAGAGCATTTGGCCAAACCCACTGCATACACTTCCTATAGGTGAGGAAATCCTAGTGTCCACGGCAAAACCTGGGCTCATCCATGCCACTCTCAGGCTATGTAGCGTTCATTTCTCCTCTTCTCCAATGAGCTGGCCCCACCCTGTACCCCAACAAAATGTGATAAAGGTGAGTCAAACTTTTGGAGGACTGGTCACTTCCACATCCTTCTTTCTGAACACCTCCTGTTAAAATGGAGGTGACATTCTGTGAGGAAGACCAACCTGTACGCCAGAGGCCCATGTGGAAAGCCCAGTCACCAGTCATTAAACCTAGCCAGAACCCCAGCTGGTGGTCAGTACTACACATGTCAACGGAGCACAGAGCTCGGAGCACAGAGGAGGAGAAGCCATGTTGGACATTCCAGCCACATGACTGCAGCTTAGCCAAAATGATATGGACTGGGTGCTTCTCCCAACAGTCTCCTCAACTTCTTCTAGAACTGGGAAAGATGACAAAATGGCTGCCCTTATGCATTTCCGAGGAGTTCTATGGCATGTTGCTGCTAACATCAGACGATGAGAACTGGACAGGAATCCGGCCGGGAAGCAGTTGTGTGCATTTGATTTCAAAGAACGTGATTTTAAGCTTGCTTGCACTAATTGTCTAGTACCCTCTTGGATATAATTGCAAATTATCCGAGCCATGCTTTCAGGGAATAAAAGAGAGGAGAAATGGTCTTAATTTGATTAACCACTGATTTATCCACATCAATCCGATTCATGCGTCAGCCTTTATTTTAATGCTTCCTCGGACAGAGAGAGAACAAAAACACAAGGTCCAAGGTCAAAACCACCAAAGAGAACCTAACAAATATTAAGCCAGTATTGTTGAGTTGTGATTTCCTATAGTCAGGAAGGCTTTCCTGAGCTGAGACCACAAGACCAAGAAGTCACACTGTTTTCCCAGTGGAGAGAAGAAGCAGGCCAGGCTCCGGGACTGGTGAGCGGGGCTGAGCCTTTGCATTCTGAGCATCACTTCCTTGAGGGCTTGAATGCCGAGGATTCTGTGGTTCTAATGCTCCACGTCTTTCCTGCTCAGTACCCTCCCTGGTACCTGCAGTCACTGTCCTAACTTTGGACTGTTCATATTTACAATCTGGGGGCTTCTGCCCAACCCTGATGCCCATTTTTAGAAAATTCCACAGTCCCGTTGTGGTTGTGTAGGTCCTTGAGAATACCATCTCTTCTTCATACCCCTGAGCCCAGCCCCCACTGATGTCACACATCAGGAAGCTACAGCCTTGGTACAACAAAACCCTGGCCTCTCACCTCCGTCCTGGTTCCTGCTGTGTTGTGCTGCACATCTGCCATTCTGAGGAGACCATCGCTCTCTGAAACTGCCTCCTGTGTTTTAGTCACCTGTCCTCACAGCTCCCAGGGCCACAGAGACGGTACGGCAGCTTGTATATTATCTCAAACCTCCATTATCGTGTAAGATTGTAGGTGCCCAGAAAGTACATGGTTAAGCCACTGCTTCGTCTTTCTGCTGAGTTTTCATTTTATCTATTTATTTATTTTTATTTTTTGGTTTTTCGAGACAGAGTTTCTCTGTATAGCCCTGGCTGTCCTGGAACTCACTCTATAGACCAGGCTGGCCTCGAACTCAGAAATCCGCCTGCCTCTGCCTCTGCCTCCCAAGTGCTGGGATTAAAGGTATGTGCCATCACTGCTGAGTTTTCTTGTGGGATTTTGATGCTTCGATCCTGCTGGCCAGCAGGGGACAGACAGTCTGAAATCCAGCAGTAAAAATGTTCCTGCCCTCACTGGCCTGCAATCACCCCACCCCTGAGACAGCAAGAGACACAACCCTGGTACCTGATGACAGCCTGTCATTACTAGAATGCTCCATGAAGGGACAGAACAGAATCTAAAATGTCATCCCAAACCGTGCCACACTGGTTAAAGTGGAGAGGATAGTGCCAGCGTGGGCCTGAGAGGAGCTGTGCCAGATCTCCTCTGTCTGGTAAGCAGCGACTTTCCCAGTCTACATCTAAACTCTCAAATTCCCATCTATCACTCACAAACACACACACACTCATCAAGCAGGAGACTAGAATTTTCCACTGACCTTAGACCAGCTAAAACCTGTGGAACGTTTGTTGATTTGTTTTGGGCTATTATTATTATTATCATTATTATTATTATTATTATTATCATCATCATCATCATCATCATCATCATCATCATCATCATCATCATCATCATCATCATCATCATCATTCAGGGGCTTATGCTATGCTAAGAACTACTCCTCCCTCCTCTAATATACATAGCACAGAAGTTGCTTAGTTAGGGAACATTTTGTGGACAAGAAGCAAGTGAGCTAAGTCCAGAAGGGTGAATGATATCTAAGAGTGGGCCTGGGAAGAGACAGCCTGACGGGGCTGATCTTGCTTGTTGGCATTCGAGGAGGGCAGGGAGAGGTAAATCTAAAGAGGTTAGTGACCTACTGTAAGACATCTTAGAAATATGAATTTGACTCTGTAGCCCTTGGAGCCTCTTGAAGGTTTAAGCCAGAATTATACCACAAAGGCCATTTTGTGTGGAAAGGTCAACATTGCTTCCCAGAAGGGGCTGATCGGCTGGAGGCTGTCTATATAAGGGTTCAACATTTTGCTATGGAAAACAGGTCCCTATTAAAATGCACCAGCTTCCCCAGTTTTTCCATACCTTTACATTTATGTGTGGGGGTGATAAGTATGACCTCTATACAAATGGACACACTCAAGCATGTACTTGTGTGTGCTATTGTGGACACGTCTGGAGGTCAGAGGTTGAGTTTCTTCTATCCTTCTGCTTATTATTTTATTGTGACAGGGTCTCACTGTGAATCTGGAGCTTCCCCTCTTGGCTAGACAGGCAGCCAGCAATTCTCTAGGACCCTCACGTCTCTGCCTCCCAGTCACTGAGGTCACACAAATGTACCGCCATCCCCAGCTGTTCACACAGGTGCTGAGGATTCGAACTTGGGTCCTGCACTTGTGCAGCAGTCACTTTATCCACTGAGTCATCCTCTGGGCGATTGTTAGTGAGAAACAAACATCAGCCAATGCCAGTTGGCAGACTCAGGGGAAGCCATCAAGAGGACATAGCAGAGATAACATACTTGACTTCCCAAGTTTGTATCTAGACAGTGAGTTGCCTGCATCCATAAGACTAACAATAATAGTATAACTAACTAAAGATGGTATCTTCATTATCCCTGCATTTCAATATCTATTTGATTGAAAAAAAAAAAAAAAACACTGGCGTCCTTCTCAACCAGTCTTTCAAAGTACACGCTCCCCTCCGTTCTTCCAGAAGGCTCCATTTTCTTGTGAGAGCATTTAAATAATTTACATCAGGGAAGCATGAGAAGAAAGAGTTGATTTTCAACTCTTTAACTAGGAAAAGAAATGCAATTTTAAGTTCCCTAGAAATAGGATGGTTTTGACACTTCTCTGAATGTCTAAGCCAGACTTGGCAAGACTGATTCTACCTTCTCCTTATGCAAAGAATAGGAGATACTTCAAGGGGTGAGGGTGGGGTGCTCGGGGGTTGGGGGGGGGTGCTCTGGTGTGCACAAAGGAGAAAAGCCCCTTCTGGCTCTGAGGGCATGTGGAAGGGGAAATGTGATTGTTTGTGCTGTCAGTCTAGAACCACAGGCGAAAAGTCTGGAAAAAGAGGTGTCTAGATCACCCCTCCTGAGTTTGTCTGTGGGAGGTTATCTTTTGTTTGTGTTAATTAACCTGAGAAAACTAGACCTCGAAGGAGGCATCACAGTCCCTGGGTTTGAGGCCTGAGCAGAGAAAGTAAGCTAAGCAGAAAGCCTGGGTATGTGCATTCTCTCTGCTCTTGACTGGATGTGTCTGACTGCTTCAAACCCCATGCCTAGATTCGGCCACAGTGATGGTCTGTGACCTGGTCTGTGACTGAAAAACTCTTTCTCCCTTAAGATGCTTTTACTCGGGATATATTATGACAGCGGCAAAAATGAAACTGAAGCAGGGGATGTTGAAGACAGGCTGGTAAAGCCTGTCAAGGTGTCTCAGCTGTCTGCCCTCCATTGCATCCTAGCTGAGGATGGCCATGGGAGTAGCGCTGCCAACCATGTTTGAGGAATTAGTTCATTAGGTTGCTGCGTTCAACACAGTAGAACATTCGGAGATAATAAGGAAGCCTTACCGTGCACAGCTATAGAGGAGCCAGGAATTTGTCTCTCTTTCTGCAGAAGGACTCAGTGCATCTGAGAAGACCTGTGCTGACCTATGTTCTGTATGCATGACCCGGCACAAGACCATAGGATCCCATGCTTGAATCCCATGAGCAAGCTCAGAGAATAGCATGCCCACTCGCAATTAAAGATGTGGAGGTAGGACAGGGGACTCCGGGTCCTCCCTTCTGTGCCAAGATTACAGCCCTTCCCTTATTTAGCTGGAAGCCCTCTGGGGATGGGGGACCATCATGAAGGAATATGAAATGCTGAATGCTGCCTCCCTGGGAAGACAAGTTCTCTAGAAGTCACTGAAGCCAATGACATAAGTCCAGAGTGGTGAAAGAATGAGCTTACAGAGTCACCTAGAGGGAAGCACAGGAGGTCATTTATAAGGGCATAGGTGACTTAAAACCTCATCACCGAAAAGTCTCACCTTCGCTTGAATAGTCTCATGCAAATGCAGCCTCACTGGTGTTCTGCCTCCTCCAACCAGCATCTTCTATCTCCTGTCTACTTTCCTTGTTTCCCACCATCCTTGGGGAACAAGACTAGAGTGGTAGCTAGCCTCTCAGGTAGGGACAACTACATTTGTTTGTTTGTTTTTAACTAATGGCTATCAACATCTGCAACACTAACACCATAGATCCAATGCAATGGTTAGTTGGCATTGCCAACATGACTAGATTTAGAATCGCGGGGAGGTTGAGGGACACTTCTGGGAGGACATAGGATTTACTGCTCTCTGGTTCCTGATCCATCAAGATGTGAATACAAAGCTTTATGTTCCCATCACCACAGACCAGAGAAGGTCCCACCACCACACCTTCTCTGCAAACATGGACTATATCCTCAAACCCTGAGCCAAAATAAACCCTTCCTCCCTTTGTCCACAACTGTGAGGAAAACAAGGTCTTGTGCTTTCACGATATCCTCTGATTTATTCTGTCGCCATGACTGTGAAGCTGGGTGTCCTATGCATGTGCACCGAGCCTCTCTACTCAAGAGGGCTGAGGGTCACGCAGTACCTAGGGGAGACAGCCTCATTACAATACAAAGGCAGTTGGACACAGGCACCTCAGGCTTCTTTTTCATCTCTAACACTTGGAAGGCTTGTAAAAAAACATTCAGGGACTTGAAACTATAAAATCTGGACCTTCTTCCTACCACAGACTGTACTCATCAGACAGATGTTCCAAGATTCCCAGTGGATGGCCCAAACCTTGAATGCTACCAAACCCTTACATACCAGGTTTTTCTCTACATATACACACACGCACAAAGCTTAAATAGAATACTTATATCACCCACTCATGAAATTTACATAAATATGGCCTCACTTTCTTGAAAGAGATAAGACAATATCAGGATGATGACGGATGCAGAAAACTAAGGATTGAAGACTTGAAAATGAGACAGACCATCAGGCAGCTCCTTTTTAATTCTTGTGTTTGATTCCTGTGCCTCATGAGAAAAATAGTCATCATCTTTGTTTTACAAAACTGTATGTGCCTGCTGCCTGTAACATAACATTTTAAAGAGTATATTGTGGAGTGACTCGCCTGGCTAATTAACATACATAGTGCCTTGTGTTGCTTTCTGTCTGTGGCAAGAATGTAGAACACACAGTTCCTGAGTCTTTTTCAAGAACACATTACAGTGCTGGGTATGGCTCCATGGCAGAACATTGGCTTAGCATGTTCATAGCTCTGGGGTCAATCCCCAGAACTGAGAACAGAAGCCGCGTTGTCCAGGTAAGTAGTACAAGCCCACCAAAGGAGAGCTCCTTCTGGGTACGAGTGGGGAACCTCTGACCTGCGTGGAGACCTAACATTCCAGTTGGTCTGTGTCAATCACCTAGCCAAGGGGCCACCCTTCAGGAAGGCAATGTCACCCCTGGGAAGCTGGGCTCATCTTAAGTCATGCTGAAGAGATGGGTGAGGTCCTTCCCAGAATCCCACCTCTAGCTGCTGTTCAGCTTTATAAGTCTATCTGCTTTCTGAATTATTAGGAAAAGCAACCTTCCCCTCCTCGTTTCTATCTCACGTTTTGGGACGCTTTGCCAGCACTTTGGGCTTCTTTGACATTATGGGCTGTCTTCCTCTTCCTAAAGCTTCCCTTGCCACGTGTGGCTGCTTGTCCACACGGCCCACGGAGATCCCAACTCAGAGAGCGTGGCTTTTCCTTTCTCTCCTCATGCCCTCTCCTCTCTAAAGATGCAGAGATTACAGCTGGCCCACTTGAAAGGGATGCTCTCTTAAACTCTAGGAAAACTGTCTCCAAGCCTCTGTGTTCATCCATTCTTAAAGTTTTAAAGGTTTTGAAAACCATGCATATGGCTATGTCTCCATCTCAACTTCAGTGTCTGGTACCCACAGGGGCTAGAAGAGGGGTCAGATCCCTTGGAATCTGAGCTACGGACAGTTGTGTGAGCCATTATAGATGTATTGAGCCTCAAACCTGGATCCTTGGCAAGGGCACCCGGTGCTCTTAACCACCAAGCCCCCTTTTAAATTCTTTTATTAAAGAGACTAAAAACCCCCAAATGGGTTCCCCAAGTTGCCCCCCCTGTACCATCTGGCAACTACAGAAAGGCTTCCCAAATACTAGTAATAATAGTTGGGCACGCCATACTCCTTACCACTGTCTTCACATTACCATGTGCAATGGTTCAATTCACATATTCATATACGTAAGATTTCCACACTCACCACTGATTTTCTGAACTCTAGGATATTCCTGAATGTACTCCTGTATGGGAGAAACTGAGTTGTCATTACACTTTGACTTTATAATAAGAAATCAAATTTCCGGGGCACCTGCCCAGTGGGACCATCATCCATCTCCAATTTATAATGCAGTTGTCCATAAGATGGGGCCAAAGAGCCACCAAGTGTAGGGTCCCTGTGGAAGAGTCAGGCAAATGATGGGATGAGGTGGGGTGGGGAACCCCTGGACATGGCTCCCGTAAATCCGTCCCGTCTTTCATGTTTCCACCACCCAGAGGCAATGGACAGTCCACAAGGGTGGAGACAGTCACAGAGATCGCTTCACCTGGAAGGATCTCTGCCAATTTTTTAAACACAGAGAACCACAGAGAAAGTAAAGGAAGAGGCCCCAGAGCTCGAGCGACTGCCAATGGTATTTACGAGGGAATAAAGCTCCAGCCATCACAGAAGTCCAGATTGCCAGAGCTCTTGATCGCGGGTTTTAATCAAAAGGCAGCCAGCTGCCTGTGTTTAATGTTAATTGTGGAGCTCTGCATCTCAGCCAATCGCTGCACTTCTGAGCTGGCACTGTGACAAAAGCAACCCAGACACAAAATTCTCATCCTGACTCATTTGGCTGAGGTGGGGTAGGGTGGGCTGGGGAGGGGTGGGGTTGAAATCACTTCCAGGTCTGGTCAGTCTTGGTATGAAGGATTTCACTGGTTCTGTCATGCTAAATAACGGCTATGCCTGAAATTTTCTCTCTGCTTTGAAGATGTACCTGCAGTGCAGTTAGAAACCTACAGAACCCCAGTTCCCACTCCCTGCCTCCAAAAGGCAGTGTAGCATCTTCCTGAGATAACGTTTTCTTGTTTGTTTGTCTCTTTGGGTTTTTTGTTTTGTTTTGTTTTGGTTTTTGTTTTTTTGGTGTTGTTGTTGGGGTCCACTATGGCCCAGAGAAGCTGCTTTACTTAGTAGTTCCCTCTACTCCCTGACCAGTGTCCTGGGTTGTAATTTAGAGACGTTTCTCTCAGCTTGCTAAACACTCCAAGCACCCAGCCGATCCTCAACCCCACCCCCACCCAGAGGGAGAGGTACCTCAGCCTGGTTTCTGGCCTGGAAGGTAAGCAGTGCAACTGGGCTGGAGGGAATGGAAATGTCTAGGAAGAAAATAGAACTCCTTCCCAACTTCACACCATTCTCTCCCTCTCCCCATCTTCATAAATGGTTGGTGACGGAAGTCTTCCTGACCATCTCTAAAAGAGCAGCGGGTTTCTAGAGTTACCTCAGGCACGCGGCGGGTGCACAACACAACCTTCCACAGCCTTGAGCCGCACCTAGAGACCTGCCATCCACTGACACAAGACAGTGTCCGTGACTGGCCGTGGTGCTTAGCAACGAGTTTGTCCCTCCTCTGGTCTTTTACATATAGATGACGGTTAATATTCAAACAAATGTAAGCAAACCCACGGGTTGGTTAAATTAAATCTTCTCCAGCTCGATTTACATAACTTGCTTTTATCAGAACGGGGTTGGGGGTGGGGGTGGTTAGAGAGAAAGTGGAACTGGGCAGAGAGGCACACACACGGCGGTAGCCGTTTGGAATCAGGCGTAATTGCGCCAAGCTTGTAAGTTCTGCTGTTCCTGGAGGCCCAGTTGGCCGAGGCTAACTGTAATCTCAAAATATTAACAGATGTGAGTTGCTGAGCTATCAAGTTAATTGAAGTCTTAGATAAATAAGCAGGGAAATTATAAACAGGAGAAAAGAAAAGCCGGGTGAAAGACCTGAAAACCTCATGGAGATTCACCGTGCCACTGAGTTCTACCCCAGCCCCCGGAAGAACAGTCATTTAGCATTTTGCTGCAGAAGTCGACTCTTTAAGACACCCCCCATCACTCCAACCCTTGCTACTACGCCTTTATACAGGAGTAATCCACCATACAGGGCAACATCAGACGCCCTGCTGTCTCTTGGCAAATTGGGTAGCAGTACACACCTCAGTTGTCTTAAATTGTTCCTTTCCAAGCTGTTCCCTGATCTCCTGGGGTCTCAGAGACAAGAAAGAAAAGAAACCACGCGGGGCGGTCACAGTGCCACTGTGGGGTATTTCCCCTCCCCAACCCCACGTCCCACCCCCAGCTCACAGCAGAGGCGCCTCCACAACTTCCCAAGAGTTTCTCAGAAACAGAAACAAAATTAGACCTAAATGATGCACCCTGGCCCGGAGCAAGGGAACAAAGACCACGGATGGCAGGAGTTGGCTAAAAGCAGCGACTTCACCCGCCTTGAAGGGGTTCAGGAGAGATTTGAGGTTTGGTAGACTTGGATGCAAAAGCTTGCTTCTTGGTCCTCTCAGTCCTGCTACAGTCTGGTATCCTAGCAGCCTCCAGGGGGCAGCCTTCTCCACTACAGCTCCTTTACCGCAGGAAAGGGATTTCTTTCTTAACTCAGTGTCCAAAAGGTGTGCAAATTAATTTTATAGGTTACCTATCAAAAACTAAAGTTAATATATTCGAGTTTAAACCACACAGATCTGTAATCCCAGCACTTAAGAAAGGAAAACTGGAGGATCAAGAGAAAACTGTCGCGGAGCTGGTGAGATAGCTTAGCAGTCAAGAGCTTGCTCTTGCAGAGGACCCAAACTTTGCATCTCACAATCACTTGTAACCGCGGGTATTCACAGCCTCTGGCTTCGGAAGGCACCTGCTCTCACCTCTCGAGAAGCTCACTGTCCAAGAGGTAAAAAAAAATGATTTGCCAAAATTAGAGAAAAGCAAGAACTGAAGGGAACTGTAGATAATTGGGTTAAACACACAAACACACATGCACACGCACACATACGTATATACACGCACACATGCGTGCACGCACACATGCATACACACTGAATTAAAAATAAAAGGAATCTTTTCTAAAAAAAATAGTTCAAGGTCAATTTTATATTTAAAAATCAAAACTTAAAAATAATAAACAACAGGCCTAGAGGCCCTTGTTCTTGCAGAGGACCCAGGTTCAATTCCCATCACCCACAGGATAGTTCCCAACCACAGCCATCCGTAACTCCTGTCTCACACCCTCTTCTAGCCTCCTTGGGCACGGTATGTGAGTGGTGCACAGACATATGAGAATGCAAACACTCATACACATAGAATAAAACAATCTAAACAGAAAAAAAATTGAGTAATAAATAGTAAGTTGGTCCTACTTTGCATCTCTGTTGCTGTCATAAAACACTGACCAAGAGCAGCATGGGGGAGAATGGCGTATTTCATCTGCAGCTCACAGTTTATCATCCACCAGGTCATTTCTGTACCTCCCTGTGTTCTCTTTATGCAACTTCTTTCCCTCGGTTCATAAATGGGACCTGCCCATGTGGCAGCAACAGAATTTACCTCTGTTAATAGTTCAACAGTCAGCTATTAATGCAAACTTCATTCTATCGTTTGGTCTTCAGGCACGCCTGTGTGTGTGTGTGGCGAGGGGGTGGTGTTAGTGCGCTATCGACACCTGGTCCGCACTCCTTAAGCCTTCTTTGTTTTGTCTCCAATGTCTTCCCAAACCAAAGTCCACCTTCTGTCTCCCTTCAGGAAACTCTTAAAAATGGTTCTCTTCTCAAATTTGTCCCCTGAAGCTGCTTGAGAGGAACCAGTGCCCAGCCCTCTTCTCTATAAAACATAAGCCTTAAAGTTTATGCATGAAGGCCTGTGGGGCAGGGCCCTTGGGACAGCCATACATGCTCACAGAAGCTCTCAGAGGGTCCTGTTGATGGGCTTATACAAGGCCTTTCCTCTCCTGGGAACTTCCAAGCTCTCTCACCCACCATCCTTGGAAGCTCAGTTTAGGATCTTGGTGCACTGAAGACCACGTGGTGTAGCCACAAGAGGCTGCCCCACCTCGGCAGCAGTCTGCACAAGCATCAATAGATGCTGTGCTAAACTCTGCTTTGAGGGTGGGTTGTCACAGGGTCTCAGCCTTTTCTGTCAACTATACGGTGCTTGTGTGCCTTGTAGGGAGTTCCAGTTCTTGCTCCCCTGCCACACAAACTAATTTTGTAGATGGTCAAAGGGAACACAGACCCCTGCGTAGATTTCATGAGGCTCGGGGATAAGAGGATGGAGAAAGAAGAACTGTGTTTGAGACCCAACTTGGGAGGTGCTGACTGGCTGGTTGTATGTCTGGAGCAAAAAAGGAAAAAGAAAAAAACAATGAAAATTAGTTAAAGGAGCTGGGAATGGCGAGCCGCTAAGAGTGCTTGCTGTTCTTCCGGAAGAGTTGACTCCCAAGCACCCACTTCTGAAGTCACACATCTGTAACTCCAGCTGTGGGCGGGGGAGAGCTGCACACACACACACACACACACCACACACACACACACACGCACGCACGATGCTTTTGCACACACACACATGCCGCTTTCCCACACACACAAATAAATAAATTAATCAATTAAAGGAGTAAAGAAGATGTAAAATTGTTGTGACATTGTAACAGTTCTGTGGTGTTCATAACATCAGAGAAAAAGAAAACTCTCAGAGATGACCCAAAGCTTCCAGTCTGAGAGCTGGCAGCGGTCAGGGCTGCTTGGGTGGAAAGGTGTGTTTGTGTGGTGTCAGGGGCCACATGTACTCTCCTGGCAACCAAGCTGCAAATGAAAGCAGGGTTGCAGACGAAAGGGGAATAAAGGACTTGGGGCATTCCTGAACTCCTCAAGGACAGACACACAGGACCCTGGCTACACCAAGCACCCTGAGAAGGTCCCAAGCAAGGGGCAGATGTGAGAGGACAGTGTCCCTCTTCTTATAAGAGGTTAGTTGTGGGACCCGGGAGAATAAAACTGGAGGCTGCACCCATCCCTTGTGTAGAAGTGTACAACACTACCTTTCCGCTTTTCCTGTCCTGAGCCCTGCAAGCCAGTTCTGGGCAGCTTAGAATGCCTCACACTGTGTGCATGTGAATCAGGCAGGCGGTGAGACACAATGACAGGATTTAGGAAAGTGACTGAGTTGGTATAGTACCTGATGTGGGGTATCACATTATCACAAGAATCTCAGTTCAGATTGCGGTTCCAGTGTCAGGGCCAGGCACAAGTCTGCAGCACAGGGCTGGTATGGAACCACACAGATAGGACAGGAAGGACCCTGAAGTTCAGTGGCCAGCCAACCTTCGCAAACAGGCAAGCTCCAGATTCTGTGAGGCACGCTGTCTCAGAAAGTAAGGTGGGGAGTTATAGAGGGAGGCACTCCATATCTACCTCTGGCCTCCACCCTTATGTATCCACACATGTGCACACAAGTACTCAGACCACGCACATGATCTCCCAGGGCGGCAAAAACCTGTATGTGTTCCGAGCACAGATATCTGTGTTTTTCACACCCATGCTTGGCTGAATCTGTGAATGCAGAACTCAGGAAGAGGGGGCCAGCTGTGCTCGAGAATAGGTGTGATGGCTGCAGCACAGAGCAGCCAAGGCCATGCAGACTGCTCAGGGCATGGCTGGGCTGCTCAGGGCATGGCTGGCCACTGTCACCCATTTAGCTTTACGCCACTTGACTTCGCTCAGGTTCTCTGCTTTGTGTTGACCTTTTATTCTCTGCTTACTCCACATTACTCTAGATTCTCTGGAACAGGCCCTATCCATTCCCTCTAATCTAGGTAGCCCTGATGGAGTGGCTTCTGAGCAGACACAAGGGTAGTGCCGTTTCTAGTAACTGCCACCTGCCCTTCCTGGCAGAGAGAAGGGGAAACTTTCACGAATTTACATGCTGCTTTTAGGTGAATGGGGTGCGCAGGAAGTCTCTTCTGTCTGCTGCATTCAAAGTAGTCATTCATCCAGAGTGGCTTGTTTTAAGTGGCACATGTTGCTGCTGCATTGTGATTGGAGGTTACTGTGCAGGGTGATGCTATTAGAAAATCATGGAAATCCTTAGATGGGTGAGTTAGGGGAGCTCCTCTGGCCCCTGGGGTTATGCCCTCTGGAAGTAGTTCTTGAGCGAAGGACTGTTTTTTAAAACTTGAGCTTAGTCCCAGCCCAGTCCTCTCTGCTTCTGGTTTGAAGCCTAATCGCTTGTTGGTTGTAGTCAGAGTGCCCACTGGGCGGTGGTGGCGCACACCTTTAATCCCAGAACTTGGGAGGCAGAGGCAGGCATATTTCTGAGTTCGAGCCCAACCTGGCCTACAGAGTGAGTTCCAGGACAGCCAGGGCTATACAGAGAAACCCTGTCTCAAAAAAAACAGGAAAAAAAACCAAAAAACAAACAAACAAACAAAAAGCAGAGTGCCCATTCACCATGAGGTGAAGCAGCCCAAGGGAAGCCATAAATCCCCGTCTTCCAAGCTACGTGGTAAGTGGATGTTTTCTCCTTAAACCTTAGCAGCCTTGTGTATTCCATGACCATGATGAAATGCTAACACCCCGCCGCGTGCTGTAGAAGGTATCCTGTCTGCAGCCAATGCAGAGAAAACAGAACTGAGAAGGTTCCGGTGACCTGTCCCTAGCAGCACCAGCAACCTGTACTTTCAGAACACAGGTGTAGGAGGACATTGTGCTTCTCCTCTGGGCTTCGAATCCCGGCTCTCTGTTTTTGTTTTAACAAGAGAAGCTCTGAGTTCTGTTCTAGAAAGTCACCAGCTTGGCTGTCATCCTTGGGTTGGGTGTTTGGCCAATAACTTAGGCTACATTTGGCAAGCACAGCTCAACCTTTCCTGGAATCTTGTCTTTATCTAGAAGCCAGCAGGACTCCTGGCAGGCTCACAGTATGCATTGGACAAGGCAGATGAAATTGCCCAAGTTTGTCAACAATCCAAGGCTTGCATGATCTGGGACAGAGGGAGCTGCTGGCTCAGCAGGATGGGTGAACAAGAGTGAGGAAATCTTCCTCATTTCGAGCCTGAGCCCCGGGAGGGCTGAGATGAACTAGACCTGACAAGCACTCAGGTCGTGTCTGGACTTGCACAGATGGAATTTTAAGCACATAAAACACTAGAGCGTTGGTTCCAGGAAGCTAGCTTTCACAGCAGAGTTCCGCGGGTCCTGCAAAAACAACAAGAGCCCATGAGGCTGCACCTCAGCAAAACAATGCCTACCTGTTCTGACAGCCAGGAAGATAGAGGCTCCTTAGAAAACAGCATGAAAGCTTTGTGCTGAGACAGGAGCATGAAAAGTAGGGGCAGGGACTGATGAGCTCGCTCACGCTCTCTCTCTCTCTCTCTCTCTCTCTCTCTCTCTCTCTCTCTCTCTCTCTCTCCTCTGTGTATATGTGTGTGTTGGGGGGAACCTATATGTGGATATTGTAAACCAACACCAAGTGTCTTCTTCAGTCATTCTCTATCATATACATATAATATCTATTTTTAATTATGTGAAGAAAGGAACAGCTGTATTTGCACACAAGTGCAATGCCTAAAGAGTCCAGAAGAGGGCATCAGATTCCCCTGGAGCTGGAGTTACAGGAGACTGGAGCTACCATTTGGTGCTGAGAACAGAACCTAGATCCTGTGCCAGAACAGCCAGTGCTCGTAACTGCTGAGTCCTGGACCTTAATTTCTTAGGCAAGGTCTCTCATTGAACCAGTAAGCCACAAGTTTGGCTTCCTTGCTAGCCAGTGAGCCTGGTGAAGCCCAGCCTGGCTACTCCTGCCATTTGTGCTCTGCCAAATCTTAATTGCATACATAAAGTATACAAGAGTATTTTCCACTGTATTTGCTATATTTGAAAAAAATATGAACACGTCAGGGGATCCCTCTGTCTTCCCTGCTGCTAGCTCACCTTTTCCTGTGGTGGAGACTAGAGGCTTCTCTGTGTGTTCTTTAGCATTGGCAACAGAAGGGAAGCGGCCCAGGGTAACAGGGACTGCTGAAGAACCATTTCAGTGAATACTTACATAATGCTTTGAAAGTGTTTCGGAAAGAGTGGAGAAGACTGCTTGAAGAATGCTAAGTTAGAGGCAGGCGGATTTCTGAGTTCTGAGTTTGAGGCCAGCCTGGTCTACGGAGTGAGTTCCAGGGCAGCCAGGGCTACACAGAGAAACCCTGTCTCGAAAAACCAAAAAAAAAAAAAAGAATGCCAAGTTAATGATCATGTGAGGGTGTGTGACGGTCCGTGTTGGCTGTGTCCCAGACAGAATCTACAACAGACAGAGAGCTGGGCCTGAGGTGGTACCTGTCTGCGATAAGCTTGACTGCATTAATGAGGTCAAAAGCCTTGCCCACTGTGGACAGCATTACTCCCTGGCTAGGATCCTGGACTGTTCATCCCTTTCTGCCTCCTGATTGTAAATATGATGTTACCAGCTGCCTGACTTTCTCTCATGAGAGACCGTACCCTTGAACTGTGAGCCAGCGCACATGCTTTCTTGATCCTGTCAGAGTTGCATAATGGTGACAACAAAGGAAACTAAAACCCGGGCCAGCGAAAAGCCTCTTCACGTGCTCTGTCTCGGCACCAGAGAACCTTGCAGAAGGTTGCCATGCTAACTGACTAGCATCCCGAAGGTACTTCACCTGGAGTCTTCTGGGTCACGTACAACTGGTTTGACAAGGGTGGTACTTTGATGTCCTGTTGTGAAGAAGTGGCTCCATGGAGGAGGTCCTCTGCTGTACCTGGCCTCAGTCACAGACCCTACAATATGACAAAGAGTGAATTAAAACTAGTTTATAAAAGAAACCAGACTGGAGAACTCTCCCCAACCAGGCCACCATATAGCAAGGCACATGCTAAAACTAGTGTGCACCGTGCTAATGAGCCACAAGCTGAAGATACTGGGGTATAAAAGCCCCAGGTATTTCTATAGTGCTTGCCACGGATCTGCTGTTGCTTCTTGCAGCTTTGGCCCACTTCCCTCTATGGACAGAATCTACGAGCAACAGAGAGCTGGGCTCCCCTTTCCCCTTGATAAGCTTCTGCTTCTACCACTATTCATATGTTTCTGTCCAGGTCTTTGTTCTTTTGGAACACAGGATCCCTGAATCACAGTGAGCTCTCCGGGACTCGGGTTCCCACTCACTCCAAAAGGGGTGCAGCCGGGGTTCCCTCTTCCCTCAGCCAGACACCACTGAACCTCTTCTCTTTGCATTGCAAGTTATGATTTTGAAGAAAATAAAACCCATGCTTGTTGGCAAGTGCACCACCTAAGCTAACCGCAAATCCATAGGTTGACCCTGCTTTAACCCTGGTTAAGTTGCTTGAACTCTGTCTTCCTCCCCAAATATGGTTTCTAAGGTCTGCTCTGTGGATGCAATGCAAGCCGTGAAGACAGCGCTGTAAGGTCTGCTCCGTGGACTCTATCCAAGCAGTAAACACAGCACTGGCTCCTCTCCCCCACGCAGATGGGAGAGGACGCATGGGTTGTTCTGTCAGACCAATGACTCTTAAATTAACCACTCGACAACTGCTGCCCTACTTTAAGTGGAACACTGCCATCCACCCACACCATCAACCCTCTGAGGGCAAGCTCAAACCATAGCAAGGCTCACGAATCCAAAAAATGGTGCCTGGTTCCTTTTTCCAAACCTAAGAAAAAGAAAAGAAAAGAAAAGAAAGAAATGGCAGGCTTTCCTCCCCCTCCGGAATTTCACAGACTGCACAATGCAGATCTTCTCAGCTGTCTTGCCTCCCCCTTCCGTGCTCTTCCAGCCTGGCCCCTGCCTCTGCCGGGATCTTGGTTTGAGATGTTTCCCATTTTCCCTAAATGGTACCATGTGATGTAGTGGGAGAGCAAGAGTACGGTCCTGTACATCATGCTAAATGCCCAGAATAATCTAGAGAACTTAAATTACATGAAAGAGTGATCGCCCCAAAATGCCTGACCCTAGTGCTATTGAAGGATTTATGTAGGGACTTCCCTCCAGGATTTTGTCTCATTGTGCTGCACAGTGCAGTCACAGGGAGGCTGCGCGCTGACGGTGCGGACACAGAGGGCCTCCAGCCACTGGAGGATCTGGTTACACAGACAGGCATGCAAAGCAATTTGTCAGTACCCAAAGCCATCTTTCCATATTTACCACAAGAGATCCCTCTAAATCTGTTACACCATCGCCTGGTTATCGTTACTAAATTTCTTCCGGGTGTTTGGCCAGTCCAGGTCCCTGAGGGAAGGCGTAGCAGCTCGTTCACCTTTGCATCCCTTACCTCGGCACAGGGCCGGGTGCAAAAGCTAGCCAACACCGGCTTCACTGAAGGAGCCACGGGTCACATGGCACCTTCTTAGGATGTTCACCTGAGGGTGGAGGGGCTGCGTGGGGTTGCTGGAGAGGCTCTCTCACCAGGGGCAGCTCTTAGCCGCCAGACTGAGAAGCTGCAACTATCCTCTCACTTTTAAAATAGGAAATGCCTCAAGAAAAAAAAGGAAAAGAAAGAGGAAATGGCCGATGGTTACAAATACAAAGGAGCCCCATACAGAGAAGACAGGGTCTCAGGAGTGTGGGGGTCAAAATCAGTCTCCTTTCTGAGACATCTTTGGTATGTCAGCATTGCTCCCCCTATGGAAAAGCGGAGACTAGGTTCCTCCTGTCTTAATGCTGAATCTTGGTTGTAAACTTCAACGGCTTTGCGTTCCCAGAATGAAATCCTGTTGGAGCACCACCCTTCAGTGAGCCCTAGGGATTGCCTGTTCCCATCTTCCGAGCAGTCTCCACCATTCCAGACATTTTTTAAATGGGTTCTGAGGATTGAACTCAACTTGTTCTCCAAACATTTCCAAGTTCCTTCTGCAAACCAGTTTCAAAACGCTCTTTATATTGTTGCTGTCGAAGGCATAAATGTCCCCGCCGCATCCATTTCCTGTGTCAGGTGTAGCTTGTAGCTGCAGCTATAGACAGTTGTCAACTACCATATGGGTGCTGGTAATGGAAGCCCAGGTCCTCCACAAGAGCAGCCACTGTTTGTAACCACTGAGCCCTCTCTCCAAGCCTCAAATATGCAGTATTCTTCAGGGCAAGAGACAATAACCTTGGAGGTATCTAGAGGTCATTACACTGGGCTTTCCTGGGTTCAACAATCACCCTGGTTTTATCATCCAAATAGATGACTCCTAGAGACTTCCATGTGTCACCACCTGAAGCCATGGGTAACCCTCATGGCTGAGGCAGGGACAGCACTCCAGTAAGACTATACGACCGAACATAAAGCCTAAGTGAACTGCTCATGAGTGATATGGTCTGACGGGAATGACATGGTTTGGACCAGTTAACACCTTCCCTCCTTTTTTGTTTCTGCCTTCTAATCAGGAGTGTCTATGTGAAGCCTTGCCCACCACAATAAGCCAAAAACATGTAACTCATCTTATTTCATTAGTTCACAGCTAGAAAAAAAAAATTTGCCATAGGAATGAATTATGCCTAGAGTCACACCCACATCTGATTTAGGTGAAACGAAGAACTTCAAACTTTAAAGTTTCTAAATGTCCAGGTGTCCACATAGGAATTAACTAGGACTTTTTAAAGCTGTTGGAATGGATAGAATGTATTCGGCTTTCAAGCACATGAATTGGGTGGTGCCAAGGATGGAATATCACAGACTAAATAAATTTCCCCTACTCCTTGTAATTTGTGTGTTGGAGACTCAGCCCCCAATATGGTGGAGTAGGGAGGGGTATATTTAAAGGAGTCCGAAATCCCCCATTATGGCATATGTGCCTCAATGAATATTGTTCTCATTTGTCTCTGTGACAAATGCTTAACTGAGCAGCTAAATGGGAGAGAGGAATTGGCTCAATGTTTAAGAGAGTGTCACTCCACCATGGCAGCAAACCTCTGGCAGGTAGGTCATCTCTATCTCTGGCAGCAGGGTCTTGAGCTTCGGCTTACTGCCTTTTGGTAGCTCGGTTGGAAAGCAGAGAGTGAGAAGGCTGTATCTTCAAGCCTGACTCCAGTAACCCACTCCGGCCACTGGGCTCATAAGCCCTAAGATTCTACAAGTAAATTTAGCTGGGATGGAGGGCTCAGACACATGGGCCTATGGGTCTTTACAAGAGGAAGGAATAAGGCAAGGGCATTTCCTTCAGCATGTGAGGGAGGACGCAGTGGAACGGGGCCGTGTGTGTGAGCAGCGTGGAAGCTCCCACCGGAGAGCCAGATCCTCAAGCAGCTTGATTGTGAACAAAGACTAATAAATGTCTGTTACTCTTCTGCTTATTATATGGTGTTTGTTATGCTCATCTGGGAGGAACACAGCTATAGACAGTAACACACACACAAATCTCTCTCTATTGGGGGCTGGAGAGATGGCTTCATGGGTAAGAGCACTTACTGCTATTCCAAGGGTCCTGAGTTCAAATCCCAGCAACCACATGGTGGCACACAACTATCCGTAAGGAGATCTGACGCCCTCTTCTGATGTGTCTGAAGGCAGCTACAGTGTACTAACATATAATAAATAAATAAATAAATAAATAAATAAATAAATATTTTTTTAAAAAAAATCTCTATTGAAGTGGTTGTAAGCCACCTAAGCAATGTTCTTCCCATTTCAATGGACTCTACATCTCTCTGAAGGGCTCCCTGACTCCAAGCCCAGTGACATGTGTCTGTGTGCATACTATAACTCATGCATTGATTGTGAGATTCAAACTAGCAAAACTTTAAAAGACAATCCTATTTATATTTTCAAAATGGATTTTTTTAAAAAAAAATAGGTTAAGGCTTAAGAGCACTTTCTATTTTGGAGAATGGGGGTGGGGGGAGGGAATCTGTCTTTACTTTTAGAAGTCCAATACAAAGAAAGCCACATACAGGTTTCAGGGCATCTGCTCCTGTTGAAAGATGCTTCAGTAAATTCTTAGGGTTAGTTTATTCAAATAACTAAGAACTAACTGAAAAGAAAAGGAATATTGTGGATTTTTCAGGGTTTGTGAAAAGTTGGAAACAGAGTTGAGTCAGCTCATGGCCATTTCTTGGTCTCCATCAATCTGCTGATCTACAAAGCTGCTGGACAGTCATGTACATCTTTCTGATTTCCTCAAGGCAGAAGTCACAGTGCCATGGGTCAAACCACTTCCCCTGTGTACGGCCAGGGAAAGAGACACAGAACAATTTTCTCCAATAATTTGCAAGAAAGTCCAAAATTGTTGTAGTAAATGTGTCCTTCCCCCAGTTTCCAGAGGAAAAGTCACCAGTGCTAAGTCGACGAGACTTGTGTCACTTCATGTTTCAAGCTCCAGGACTCTTATCTAACAATGTATGACACCTGTCAGCTCACCAGACTAACCATCAGAGTGACAGACAGCACAGACATGGCAGGGGAGAGCCTGCACAGGAGGGGGGAGGATGTATGCAGGAAGCAAAGAGACCGCCATGCTTCAGAGGCAAGTGGGCTATGTGAGGGAGACAACCACGGAAATATCTAGAGCAGTCTCACACCCATCAAATACTCTACTTCCTTTAAAATGCTCACTGAGGACTGTCAGGGTGACTCACTGGGTAGGAGTGTGGAGGATCTGAGTTTGAATCCCCAGGATCCACGTAAAAAGGTGGCCCTGCGCTCTAGCCCAGCACTGTGAGGGGTGAAGACTGTAAGATGGCTGGGGCTCTTCGCCAATGTCTGGTAGAACTTTGCAGGACACCTGACTGGTCCTAGGCTTTGCTTTCTTGGGAGCCTCTTTTCCTGCTTCTACTTCATTGCTTCTTTTGCATATGTTTAAGATGTTTATTTACTTTTAAATTTAATTTTGGTAGATAATATATGCCTAAGAATCTATCCATTTCTTTTAGATTTTGGGGTTGTTGTTTTTTTGTTTTGTTTTGTTTTTTAATTGTTGTTTTGTTTTGTTTTGTTTTTCTATTTTGGAAGATTTTGGCTTTATGGGTCTGGGGTCTGGGTTTGGGTTTGGGTCTGGGTATGGGAATGGGAATGGGTGTGGGAATGGGTGTAGGTGTGGCTGTGGGAATGGGTGTGGGTGTGGCTGTGGGAATGGGTGTGGGTATGGGAATGGGTGTGGGTGTGGGTATGGGAATGGGTGTGGGTGTGGGTGTGGGTATGGGAATGGGTATGGGTGTGGGTGTGGGTATGGGAATGGGTGTGGGTATGGGTGTGGGTATGGGAATGGGTATGGGTGTGGATATGGGTATGGGAATGGGTGTGGGTGTGGGTGTGGGAATGGCTGTGGGTGTGGGTGTGGGTGTGAGAATGGGTGTGGGTGTGGATATGGGTATGGGAATGGGTGTGGGTGTGGGTGTGGGTATGGGAATGGGTGTGGGTGTGGGAATGGGTGTGGGTATAGCTGTAGGTGTGGGTATGGCTGTGGGTGTGGTGTGGGTTTGGCTGTGGGTATGGCTGTGGGTGTGGTGTGGGTGTGGCTGTGGGTGTGGGTATGGGTATGGGTGTGGGTATGGCTGTGGGTGTGGTGTGGGTTTGGCTGTGGGTATGGCTGTGGATGTGGGTATGGCTGTGGGTGTGGTATGGGTGTGGCTGTGGGTATGGGTATGGCTGTGGGTGTGGGTGTGGTGTGGGTGTGGGTGTGGGTGTAGGTGTGGGTGTGGGTATGGCTGTGGGTGTGGTATGGGTGTGGTTGTGGGTATGGCTGTGGGTGTGGGTGTGGTGTGGCTGTGGGTGTGGGTGTAGGTGTGGGTGTGGGTGTGGTGTGGGTGTGGGTGTGGGTGTAGGTGTGGGTGTGGGTATGGCTGTGGGTGTGGTATGGGTGTGGTTGTGGGTATGGCTGTGGCTGTGGGTGTGGTGTGGGTGTGGGTGTGGGTATGGCTGTGGGTGTGGGTGTGGTGTGGGTGTGGTGTGGGTGTGGCTGTGGGTGTAGGTGTGGCTGTGGGTGTGGCTGTGGATGTTTGCCTGTATGTACATCTGTATACCACATTCATGCAGTGCCTGGTGCCTGCAGAGGCCAGAAGAGAACACCTAATCCCCTGCATCTGAATGTCCAGCTGGTTGTGAGGCACCATCTGTGTTCTGGGTCCAGCTGGTTGTGAGGCACCATCTGGGTTCTGGGTCCAGCTGGTTGTGAGGCACCATCTGGGTTCTGGGGACCAAGCCCTGGTCTTCTGCAAGAGCAGTGAGTGCTCTTAACCATCGAGCCATCTCTCCAGCCTCTATGACTATTATGTTTTATTGATGGATTGTTCCTTTTAAAAACATATATTGGCTTTTCTTATCTCATCTAACTAAGTTTAGCCTAAAGTTTCCAATGTCTGTTCAAGTAGTGGCTTGTTTTAAGCTTCTGCTTTTTTTTTTTTGATTTAAAAAAAAAAAAGGACTCTGTCCTTTGTCTGTGTCTGTGAACGTCATTTGACAATGGTGAGATGTGCTTCCTGGAGACAACAGATGGATGGGCGTGTCTTATAATTCTGTCACTTAGTCTGTGCCTTTAATTCAAGAGTTGGGACCGCTAACATTTAGGGTTCTCTAGGGAGATTTGTGGATTCCTAAACTTTTCTTGGTAGTTTTTATGGTTGGGAGTCATCCCTTCCTTCCTTCCTTTCTTCCTTGTTCATACTAAAGATGTGCTGGTATGCTGTGTGAGACACGGCGGACTCTTTCCTACCACTCCATGCCTCGTCTCTCTCGTGTGCTTTCATAGCTGGGTTACCATGACTTCGGGCACCTGTTCCCATCTCCGCACTCGCTGCCCTTCACTACCTCATCCTCTTCTTACTAGTTCCAGTTTCCTCTAATTGTCATGGTATTTCAAGTAGGAGAAAGCGCCCATCGTTGTCACCCAACCCATCTTAGCCAGAGCATGGGCTCTCCCATCTCCTTCCACACAACCTCAGAAGCCCCATAAACCAAATTTGCTCTTAACTCCTGCAATTCAAACACAAATGGTGAGTAACCAATAAACACCGAGTCCAAGTCAGGCTGGCAAAAGCTCTGGAGGTTCTGTTTCCTTTAACTTTATGAAGAAGATGACTCTAACTCAGCGGCCTTGTTTTGTCCACACACTCAGCCTATTTTCTTTCTAAAAACATAAGTATAATGAATGGAATTGAACAGCAATGATTTTTGTCATTGTCCAATTCCCTAGCTTTTTTTTATTTTGAGAACAGCAAGGGTTAGAACTTGCATTACACTTGAATTCAAAACACACAAACCAGTACTTCCCAGAGTGAGGAATACCTTCAGTTATCTCTCATCTTAATGCTTAGAATGTTTTGTTAGCAATACTTCCCGTTCTCTCGGGACTAAGTAAGGAGCCTGTCTCCAGGGGGATGGGAATCCAGTCTTTACTGCTGGCGATTTCACTGGTAGCTTCAATGCCTGCTCCGCTGCTCTGTCCCCACAGCTATTCCTGCTGTTCAATAAACAGCAGCGGAAAAACAAGCTCCCCTTTTGTCGCCTTCTACAAAAATCAATAAGAATGAAATCTGAACAAGGTATGATTTTCATCAGTGCTGCCTCAGGCATTAATGTCCTGGTAACACTCGGGCCAAAGAGACAGAGTCTGCTGGAGACACACACACCTTGAGCTTGTGCTCTTGGGACACACATTTAAACAGCTAGGAGGACTGACAAAAGGTAAAGGGTGTTTCCTCTCCAGGGAGACACAAACCTGTAAACTCAACAGTGTCAGAGACCAGTTAGGCTCAGCGCTTGCTCAGTCTGGGCAAGAGGTGCACAAATCGTAAGTTGACTCAATGTATCAAGTCCCCAGTGCTTAAAATTTACCCAGTGACCAAGTCCAATGTATACAGATGTGGAAGAGCCAGGAAAGCCAGGCTTGGCCCAGGTGATGCAGACAATTGACCTTTGAGTCACCTTGGGCAAGCCAGGTGGAAGAAAGGCTGTCACAAGGGACTGGGCTGGTTCATAGTTCCATTTGTCAGCTCTTGCCAGCTCCTCAGCACTTGAGGAGGGGCACAGGTAGAAGCAGCTGAGCATCTCCACGCTGGGTGTATTCCCTACAGTGTAGTCTTCTGTTTGCTTGTTTGTTTAGTGAGGGAGGTCAGAGGACAACTTTCAGGAGTTGGTTCTTCCCATCCCCTGTGGGTTTTGAGGATCATATTAAAGAGTCATCAAGCACCGTCACGAGCTCACTCATCTGCTGCTCCACCCTGCTGCCTCCTCATCTGTTCTTAATCTTAGGGAAAGGACACAAAATAACAAGCATCCACAGAGAGAAAGCCAGACAGCACAGTCGAGCGGAGTGCAGAAAGTCACCACAAGTGACAGAAAGGAGGGGGAAGATCAGTAGTTAGTGTGATGGGCCAGACCAGTGGCAGAGATCGCTCTTCACATTCTAGAATGTTCCTCGTGTGTTTTATAAGCACCTTCCCCAGAGAAGGAGCCTCCATAACCGAGCTCTGGTGTTTTCAGAAATTTTACATTTTCACTTCACCCATTGCTCGCCAGGGATGTGGGCAAAGACAGACGTGGTTAATAGACAACAGTGCCCAAGAGAGAGCCAGTGCTGGATAAAGTATAACTCTGGTGACCTACAAACAGCACACACTGGCCCGAGGCGCCCCTAATGAAAGCAGGGAGAGTAAGAAGAGGTCATGACCCCAGATTTGTCCAGCATCCAGGCCACCGAGCGCATTCCTCAGAGACAGACCTAGATGAGCTTTCTGCACTCTACCCCTGGGCCCCATAAACGCAGAGAGGAAGATCCGAAGTCAGATGAGAACAATGAGCCTGCCTTGAGTCATTAGCCTTGGCTGGGAAATGACTGGAAATGATTTCAGAATGAAGACGCTTGCTCTGGGAGAGACACAGAGAGCTTCAGTTTGAGCCACATATGTTCTGTGAAGGAGAGAGTCTCAAGTCCATCTCCATAACAGAAGTCACACGATCCTCAAGAGGGGACTAAGAGGAAAAATGCAGCCAGTGAGATGATGTGTAAATATAAAAAGTAAGATCCACGAGTCCTCTGTTGCTCTCTGCTGGTGTGATAACATGGACCCAAGCAGACTTATGGAGTAAAGGGTTTATTTCAGCTTGCAAGTTACATCCCATCGCTGAGGGAAGCCTGGACCAGGAGCTTGCAGCAGGAACATGGAGACAGGAGTTGATGCAGAGACCGTGGAGGAGTGCTGCTCACTGGGCTTGTTTTCCATGGCTTGCTCAGCCTGCCTTTTGGATGCACCCCAGGCCCACCCTCCCAGCCCTCCTGCATCTGTTAGCAAATAAGAAAATACCTCATAAACTAATCTGATAATTGGTAACTCCTGAACTGAGGTTGTCTCTGCCCAGGTGACAGACTCTACTTTGTGTCAACCTGACAAAGCTAACCAGCACAGCATGTAACACAGTGTCTGACTTTAAACATCAGAAGGGTTGGGTCCGGAAGCTGGGAATAGATCCACCTCAAGATGTAGCTGTGCCATATTCCCTGAGGACTCTTCGTCCTCTTGCAGAGATTCTTGCTCAGTTGTGTTCACTGCTGCTCTACTCGTAATAATCAGAAGTTGGAAATGGCCTAAATGTCCGTCAGCTGATGAACGGATATGAAAAATGATACATTTACACAATAAAATATTATTCGGCTACTAAGAAAAATCAAATTATGAAATTTGCAGGCAAATGGATAGAATTAGAAAAATCATCCTGAGTGGGGTAACCCAGACCCCAAAAGACAACTTTAATGTATATGTTGGCTTATAAGCTGTTGGTGTGTGATATGTGTGTTTCAATCAAATAAACACAGAGGTTAGGTAGCTAATAACGGACTGCAGAGGGAGGGAGGGGGATCTTTCAAGAAAGGGGAACTAGAGTATGATGTTATAAAGAGACAAAGGAAAAGCTAGAATGGCAGCATTAACATGGAAGGAAATGGGAGAAAAGGGTAGAGGAGGAGATATGGGGAGGGACAATGTCTTAGGGTTCCATTGCTGTGGAAAGACACCATGACCATGGTAACTCTTCTTAGGGACTGGCTTACGGTTTCAGAGCTTCAATCCAGTATCGTCATGGTGGGGAGACATGGTGGGGTGCAGGAAGACGTGGTGCTGGAGATGTCGCTGAGAGTTTTACGTCTTGACCTGAAGGCAGCCTAGAGGGGTGTCTGTCATTTGCACTGGGCTGAGCCTGAGCATAGGAAGAGACCTCAAAACTTACCCTTGCAGTGACACACTTCCTCCAACAAGCCCATATCTACCCCAACAAAGCCACACCCTCTAATAGTGCCACTCCCTATGAGCCAAACATTCAAATACATAGATCAATAGGGGCCAAACCTATTCAAACCACCACAGACAACTACAGTAAAGGCCATTTGAAAATGGAAAGTGGGGGCGTCTCTAACACTAGTATATATGGGAATCTACTATTGTAGAACCTTCCTAAAATATATACCTATATGACAGGAATCTGAATGGACTCACCAAATAATACAGAATTTCCCACCTAGACATCTTATTCCACCAAATAAACCTCCTCTAGTGTCAGAAATGAGCTACATTTTGCCGAGTCTTTGGCCAAAGTGGTCCCATGGAAATTCACTAACATCACAGGCTTATGTTTACTCTTCACAACCTATGACAAGGCCCCATTGCTGAAGACAGCACTTATGTCGCCGGACATAGAAAAGTCAAGATGGTACCTAACTAGAAGCTTTGCCCCTACTGGCTCATGTGTGGTACTGGAAGGTCTACCAGCTACGAACTCTGTGGCCTACAACCAGGAGCTGCCTGGAGACTTACTGATGTAGTAGTGACTCAAAGGCTATGGGGGTATCCACCTACTTTCTGGTTGGATTTAAGCCCACTCTATGAGATGGAACCTATATCTGACACTGTGAAGATGGGCAAGAACCAAAGGCATTGATCCCCCCAAACTGGAGCTACAGATGAGAGCAAGCCACCTGATAAAGGTGCTGGGAACCAAACTCAGGTCCTCTGGGAGAACAGCAAGTAAGATTTGTTTTATTTTGTTTTGTTTTGTTCTTCTCTCATACAATACATCCTGGCAGCAGTTTCCTCACTTCATCCTTCCCACCCAACCCTTTTCCCCCAGATCTACTCCTCTTTTAGTTCCCTTCAGAAAAGAGCAGGCCTCCCAGACATACCAACTAAATGCAGCATAATAAAAATATAATAAGGCTAAGTACAAACACTCATGTCCAGGCCGGGCATGGAAACCTGGTAGAAGAAAAAGGTGTCCCCAAAGCAGGTGAACAAGTTAGACACACCCTGACTTCTACTGTTAGGAATGCTGCAAAAACATCAAGCTAACAACCGTAACTTCTATGCAGAGGACCTAGCAAAGCCCTGTGTGGGCTCTGTGATTGACCCTTTGGTCTCTGTGAGCCCCTATGAGCCCTGCTTAGTTAATTCTGTGGGCTGCGCTTTCCTGGAGTCTTTGACCCCTCTGGCTTACAATTATTCCTTCTTCTCTTCCTTAGGGTTCCCTGAGCTCCAGTTTAGACTGCCTCTCCGCTAATGTCTGGCTGTGGGTCTCTGCATCTGTTCTCATCAGCTGCTTAAGGAAGCTTCTCCGATGATGATTGGACTAGGTATCAAGCCAAATGTAGCAGAAAATGATTAGGAATCGTTTTATTGATTTTTTTTTTCTATTCTATGTCTCTGGGATCTCCAGCTTCAGAATCCTGGTCATCCAGGCAGATTGGACATGGACTCTATTTTGAGGCATGGGCCTCAAATTAGGCTAATTACTGGCTGACCACTTCTGCAGGTTCTGGGATCTATTACCCTGCATGTCTTTCAGTCAGGCTAGATGGTAAGTTGAAGGCTTTGTGGCTGGGTTGCTGTCCCGACCCACTAGAAGCCTTGCCTGGTTCTAGAAGATGATCTGTTTGGGCTCTACATCCTCCACTGCTAGGAGTCCTTGCTAGGGTCACTCTCCAGGAATACTGGGAATTTCTCCTGCACTAGATTTCCATACCTTCATCTCTCTGTCTCTCTCTGTTTCTCTGTCTCTCTATCTCTCTCTCTTATACACACACACAACCACACACACATGCATACACACACACACACACACACACACACACACACACCTCCACCAAATGCCCACCAATTCCCATCATCTCTCCCTATATTCTCTCCCTCCATCCCTCCTGACCTGATCCCTCCTGTTTCCAACCCTGTTTGCCTCCAGTCTACCCACAAAAATCTATTCTATGTATTCTTCCCAGGGAGATCCATGCATCCCCTTACAGCTTTTTCTTTCTTTTTTCTTTTTTTGTTAGTTGATGTTTCTGGGTCTGTGGACTGTAACATTTTTATCCCTTACTTAACAGTTAATGTCCACTTATACATGAGTAACTACAATGTTTATCTTTCTGGATCTGGATTCCCTCGCTCAGGATGAATTTTTTTCTAGTTCCATCTATATACCTGCAAATTTTATGATGTTATTTTTTATCAGCTGATTAATACTCCATTGTATAAATGAACCACATTTTCTGTACCCGTTCTTTGATTGAGGGACAGGTAGGTTGTTTCTAGTTTCTCGATATTATGAGTAAATCAACTATGAACATGCTTAGCAAGTATCTTTGTGGTCGGATGGAACATCCTTTGGGTATATTCCCAAGAGTGGTATAGGTGAGTCCTGAAGTAGATTAATTCTCCATTTTCTGAGAAACTGCCACACTGATTTCCACAATGGTTATATGAATTTGCATCCCCACCATCCGTGGAGGAGTGTTCACCTCAGCAAGTATTTTATCAACAGAGATATTTCTCTAGCCTTATTTGCCTTTCATTTGTTTTGCCTGTGTCTTTATGTCTGGAGGTCAGAGTGAAATGACTAAAATAATGTCATCTTATTCTGACTATTTTGCCCTGTACAATTCACAACCCTGTATCCCCTTCCTCACAATGGCCACATCTGTCTTTACAACACATTTGAGATTTCCATGGCCTTGTTCAAGGTCCAGATGTACTAATCAAAATAATTAAACTAAACTAAAATAATTTAAAAAAGATAATCACAAGAAATTGGCATATTATGTCTAAAACAATCACTATGCTTTGCCAGGAGCAAACACTTCAAAGTTACTCTGCCCTTCATCTAACTTTGTTGGTAATTATTATCTTTGTGGTTTTTGCCTATAGAAACTCTTTACTCCTGAGCTTGGCCACCAAGAGAGTTACCAGGGCACAAGCCCACTCATGGTCTGAAAATCAATAAGAAAGACTTGAAATTGTTAATTGGCTTACTCAGCATGGTTGTCAATAACTATTTCACAGGGATCATGTCAAGAGTATAACTTTTGGTAACTTTTTTTTCTCCCTCACAGGGTTAAGACAGGTCTCTCTTGTTTCTGATGTTCTTTGTAGTCCAGGCTAGACCTACAACTGCTGCTATAGGAGTGCTGGTATTACAAATGTGAGCTACTGCATCCAGGTTCTTAATTGGGTTCTGGGATCAAAATCACTTTTAAGCAGTGAACCACCCACACACTGACCCATCTCTCCACCCACACACTGACCAATCTCTCCACCCACACACTGACCCATCTCTCCATCCACACACTAACCCATCTCTCCACCCACACACTGACTCATCTCTCCACACAAACACACTGACCCATCT
>NW_022196913.1:65433001-65434276 GCF_008632895.1 Mastomys coucha
CTCTCCATCCACACACTGACCCATCTCTCCACCCACACACTGGTCCATCTCTCCATACACACACTGACCCATCTCTCCACACACACACTGACCCATCTCTCCACCCACACACTGATCCATCTCTCCACCCACACACTGATCCATCTCTCCACCCACACACTGACCCATCTCTCCACCCACACACTGACCCATCTCTCCACACACACACTGACCCATCTCTCCACCCACACACTGACTCATGTCTCCACACAAACACACTGACCCATCTCTCCACCAACACACTGATCCATCTCTCCACCCACACACTGACCCATCTCTCCACCCACACACTAACCCATCTCTCCACCCACACACTGACTCATCTCTCCACACAAACACACTGACCCATCTCTCCACACACACACTGACCTATCTCTCCACCCACACACTGACCCATCTCTCCACCCACACACTGACCCATCTCTCCACCCACACACTGACCAATCTCTCTACCCACACACTGACTCATCTCTCCACCCACACACTGATCCATCTCTCCACCCACACACTGACTCACCTCTTCATCCACACTGACCAATCTCTCCATCCACACTGACCAATCTCTCCACACACACACACAGTGACCCATCTCTCCACCCACACACTGACCCATCTCTCCACCCACACACTGACTCACCTCTTCATCCACACACTGACCCATCTCTCCATCCACACACTGACCCATCTCTCCACCCACACACTGGTCCATCTCTCCATACACACACTGACTCATCTCTACACACACACTGACCCATCTCTCCACACACACACTGACTCATCTCTCCACCCACACACTGACTCATCTCTCCACCCACACACTGATTCATCTCTCCACCCACACACTGACCCATCTCTCCACACCCACACACTGACTCATCTCTCCACACAAACACACTGACCCATCTCTCCATCCACACTGACCAATCTCTCCACACACACACACACTGACCCATCTCTCCACCCACACACTGACCCATCTCTCCACCCACACACTGGTCCATCTCTCCATACACACACTGACTCATCTCTCCACACAAACACACTGACCCATCTCTCCACACAAACACTGACCCATCTCTCCACACACACACTGACCCATCTCTCCACCCACACACTGGTCCATCTCTCCATACACACACTGACTCATCTCTACACACACACACTGACTCATCTCTCCACCCACACACTGACCCATCTCTCCACCCACACACTGACCCATCTCTCCACACCCACACA
>NW_022196913.1:65434910-65468551 GCF_008632895.1 Mastomys coucha
ATCTCTCCACCCACACACTGACCCATCTCTCCACACACACACTGACCCATCTCTCCATCCACACACTGACCCATCTCTCTACCCACACACCGGTCCATCTCTCTACACACACACTGACTCATCTCTCCACACATACTGACTCATCTCTCCACACACACACTGATCCATCTCTCCACCCACACACTGACCCATCTCTCCACACACACACTGACCCATCTCTCCACCCACACACTGACTCATCTCTCCACACACACTGACCCATCCCTCCACACACACACACTGATCCATCTCTCCACACACACACTGACCCATCTCTCCACCCACACACTGACCCATCTCTCCACACACACACTGACCCATCTCTTCATCTCAACAAACACCTGTGCAAATTCTATTTGTTTTTTGCTTAGAAACAAGCACATGCTCAAGATTTCTTACCATAGGTGGGATGCAGAGAGGCATCTGAGGCAGAGTATGACTTCAGAGATGGAGTGCAACACGCTCTGCTCCCATGGCAACCTCAAGTTCAAGATCAGCCACACAGTGTTTAGGGAAGGTGTGGCTTTGTGATGGTATTCAAGGCAGCATCACACTCTCCAAACTGTTTTAAAACATACACACTAGAGAAAAGTGGAGAGATGTGAGCAAATAGACACAGTATTTGGAGATATAACAACAAAGTTGAAACATACTCAGGCTTCATATTCTGGTGTCTTCCTAATCTGTCAAGGAACAGATATACAGACAGTACAGGGGCAATGATAACCAGGGAGGGGTGTAGCCAGAGGGGAAATGTCAAGGAACATAGATATACAGACAGGACAGGGCAATGATAAACAGGGAGGGGTATAGCCAGAGGGGATGTGGCAAGAGTCTTCAAATTCTAGTTATTTTAATAATATATTCTGAAATACAACTACAGACCACAGTGCTCTGAGAGTCAAAGCCTGGGACTCCCTGACTCGGTCATGCCGTTAGAACACTGTTTCCTCTAAAGCTTTATGGGTAACTTGGTTACTTTTCAATTGCTGTGACAAAAATACTGTGGTCAAATCAACTTACAGAAGAAATAGTTTATTGGGGGCTTGTGGCTCCAGACAGTGAGTCTATGACCATCATGGTAGGGAGCATGGCAGCAGGCAGGCAGAAAAGCAGGCAGGCAGGTAGGCATGGTGCTGGCATAGTAGCTGAGAGCTCACATCCTTATCTGAAATTAGGAGGCAAGGAGAGAGCTAGCCACAATATGGAAATGGCATGGGCTTTTGAAACTTCTAACCTCACTCCCATCTCCTCCCACAGGCCACACCTCTTAATCCTTCCCAGTTTCACCAACTGGGAGCTAAGTATTAAAAATATGAGACTATAGAAACAGTTCTCGTTCATACTACCAGAGCAGGTCATCCAATAATCATCAGGGTTCATAAGCCTTTGTTGAATCCAGTAAGGGAGGATACAAAAAATGTTATTCCTTCATGCCCACTACCATAGGAGATGCAAAGGTTCAAGATTTCCCTCTATCAGTTAAGGAACAAATAGGGAGACAAAGTTTGTAAATTCAGATTGTAAAACAGTGTAAGTTCAAGGCCCAATATGCTTGCCAGAGTTAGGACACTCCATAGGTCTATAGATGAACTCAAGTGGAAAACCATTATGGGATTTCAGCAGTATTTGAAGAGTTAGCAGGGATTTGGGGAAACAGGAAGTAGTAGATCAGCTTTCTCACTTATTTAAAAAAAATTATGTATTTTCTGGAATTAAAATTGTAAGCAGGCATTTATATTGTCTCTGAAACCAACTGAGTCCATCTGTGGCTCTTGGTAAAGACTTTGACAAAGATTTGTAACATCAGAAGCACAAATGGTTGAGACCATAGCAACACAACATAGGGCTGGGTGGACAGCTCCTCTCTCACTGTGAAATCTGCCAGAGTCTAGACAGCCCTTCTTATCACCCAGCCACAGCACCACTACCAACAGCTTGGATAACTCATTTCAAGGACAGTATAAATTCCAAGAAGGATAGACCTGTCATAATATTTGCGTGAGTCCAGCAATCTCAAGCTGCTCACTAATATGGCTTTTTCCAACTCAATTTGTTGTACAAGATACATAATTGATCTTCAACCAGTCATCTATCTATCTATTTTATCTATCTATCTATCTATCTATCTATCTATCTATCTATCTATCTATCTATCTAAATTGTCTGCCTAACATCTATATCATCTATTTTAATTGTCTGCCTATGTATCATCTATATCACCTATCTATGTATCTATGTTCTATCTATGCATCTATGTATCTATGTATTTATGTATCTATCTATCTATCTATCTATCTATCTATCTATCTATCTATCTATGTGGGGCTGGGAGGTTGTACACGTCCTGCAAACTTTCAGGAGTTGGGTCTTTTCCTTCTACTTTGTAGGTCCTGGGGATTAAACTCAGGTTGTGAAGTTTGGAGACAAGCACCTTAACCCACCCAAGCCATCTTGCCTACCCTAGTAATTCATCTTAGTTGACTTGAAAATCTTTACAAAAGAAAGAATCCCGGGGGCTGGAAAGATGGCTCAGTGGTTAAGAGCACTGACTGCTCTTCTGAAGGTCCTGAGTTCAAATCCCAGCAACCACATGGTGGCTCACAACCATCCTTAATGAGATCAGACACCCACTTCTGGGGTGTCTGAAGACAGCTACAGTGTACTTATTTATAATAAACAAAAAAAATCTAAAAAAAAATGGAGTTCTATAAGCTGTGGATGACATAATTTAAAAAAGAAAGAAAGAAAGAAAGAATCCCTGGCACAGCTGTCATCTAAGGATCACTAACTCCCTAGTAGGAATGACCCTGTTTTCTTTCTTTGGTTTCAAACAACCAAATGAGACCAAGTTAATTTAGATTAAATTGGAGTGTACTGGTGTTTATTGACCCACAGAATGAGAAGCACAGCTAAAGAATCGGATGTCATGGCGATACTGTTCGTCTCTCTGGGTTGTCATTCGCCTTTAGCTCGGTCCAGTGTGGGAGAAGGACTCAATCTGTGTTCCTTTGGTGAAAGCAGGAGAAAATGTCCATGCATCTCACTACTGTTCACAACAGCTACGTTTCAGAATCTCCCTCAATGTCCATCAGGAGGAGTGATGGGAATGAAAATGGGTAAAAAAAATATGTTAGACATGCACACAGCATGTATCTATTCAGCCATAAAGAAGAGTAATCATGCTGTTTTCAGGATGTTATTCAAATGCATTGTATACCTCTATGAAATTCTCAAAGAATGAGTAAAGTGATATTTTAGAAATAAAAATGTTCTTATGAAACCCACTATTATATGTAATGAATACATGCCAATTAAAAAAATAATAATAATAAAACAACGTGTGGGTTGTACTGCCTTCAGGTCCGTTTCCAGGCTGAGCTTCCGTGACTGTATAACTCGCCACCACCACCCCCGCTTTGCCATGGAGGTTCTCAGAGAAGAGGCCGTGCATTTCAGAAGGTATAACCAACCTTATTTAATGCCATGGGGCTCTGCGAAGACGGTAAAGCACTGAAAACCAGATGATGCCTTTCTCTCAAGACGACAGGTTGTCATTTTTGACCACATTCTTAAGTACCTGATGCCAGTGTCTCAGCCAAAGCGAAGATTTTTACATGAAAAACAACTTTACTTGTCAACGTTGCATCTAAGTCCTCATTTCTATGTCTCTGTTGGAACAGAACGGCAGGATGGTATACTGAAGTAGACCACCAATTGCTCTGAAGCAGATATCGTTCAAGACAAGTAAGAATGAATGGGGAACATAGAAGATGTGTGAGATCATCAAAGTCACAAACTTGTTAAGAGTATATGTATAATGGTTTAATGATAAAATATCTTTTAATGGGTAAAATTAAGAACTCATTTTAAATGAACTGAAATAAAGGCAAAATTTGCAGCCATGGAGACTATAGCAGCTTGCAAACATTTGTAGTTGCAGTTTCAGGAATATGGTACCTCTTCTTGCAACCAGGGGCATCGCAAGCACACAGTGCACATTGGTACAGGTCAACAGTCATGTACATAAAAATAAAAGTAAATGTTTTTAAATAATCTTTTTTCCATTTTTAATAATATTTTATTTATTTATATCTCAAATGTTATCCCCTTTCCCGGTTTCCCCTCCACAAACCCCCTATCCCATCTCCCCTCCCCCTGCTTCTATGAGGTTGCTTGCCCACCCACCTACCCACTCACTCCCACCTCACTGTCCTGGCATCCCCCTATACTGGGGCATCAAGCCTTCACAGGGCCAAGGGCCTCTCCTCCCACTAATACCAGATAAAGCCATCCTCTGCTACATATGCAGCTGGAGACATGAGTCCCTCCATGTGTACTCTTTGGTTGGTGGTTTAGTCACTTGGGAGTCTGGTTGGTTGATATTGTTGTTTTTCCTATGGGATTTCAAACCCCCTCAGCTCCTTTAATCCTTTCCCTAACTCCTCCATTAGGGTCCCCATGCTCAGTCCAGTGGTTGGCATCTTTATTTGTCAGGCTCTGGCAGAGCCTCTCAGGAGACAGCTATATCAGACTCATGTCAGGAAGCACTTCTTGGCATCTGCAATAGTGTTTGGGGTTTGGCGACTATACATATGGGATGGATCCCCAGGTGGGGCAGTTTCTGTTTGACCTTTCCTTCAATCTCTGCTCCACACTTTGTCCCTGAGTTTCCTTTAGACAGGAACTATTCTGGGTTAAAAATTTGGAGATGAGTGAGTGGCCCCATCCCCCAACCAAGGCCTTGCCTAACCTCTGGATATGGTCTCTACAGGTTCTCCCTCCCCTTTGTTGGGCATTAAATAATCTTGATAGAGGCATACATCGACATTCGTGGAGTAGACAAATGCTGGAGGCCTGTTTTCTCTTCTGAACATTCCCTTCCCTCTACCAAAATTCAGGACTCTCTCTCCCTTCCTTGCTTGCTAAGAATGTCATGTAAGCTCTGGGAAGGTGAATGAGGTGTCAAAGAATTTGGGCAAGGGAATGGCAGACATTCTATATCTATTAGACCATAAAGACATCTATAAAGCTATCCAGTGTTCTATGTGGCCCTTAATCTCAGAAGCATGCGGTTCTGTGCACTGAGTCTAGGAGACTCTCCAGGAGCTCGAAATAAAGAATCTTCATCCTTTCTCTCTGGCTTTCTTTTCACCCTTTGAGTTCCCTCACTGTCCTGTGAATTATTTGTGTTTCTGGAGGCAGGAAGCCTCACTGCCCCCCTCAGACCATCTCGTGATGGATCTCCTGTCTGTGTCCTTTCTTCTGCTCTGCCAGTCTGTTCAAACTCACTCCAATATTTCTCTTTATGCTTATATTCCCTTGCACGAAAATCCCACACAAACAAGATGCTCCGCCAAGCCCCAGAAGCACGTATGGATTCCATCTGGGGTGAGGGCATAGGGTGAGCCTGTAAGGCTTCCCAGATGCTTCTAATTCATAGTGAGTTTAATAAACTTGAGAGCACTTAATTAGGGCAAGTTGTTTGTTTTTAAAAGAAGAAGAAAAGAAATATTTGGCTAATATTTCATATTATTTCCCAATCATGCACAAGTCAGTATTACACAGACTGCAGAGGTTAGGCAAGTTCTTGGAAACCAGTCTGAATCTAAGCCTGAAAACAGAGATTTGAAGGAAACCATAAAACTATCACACACCACAGTAAATACCTACTAATTGTTGTTGGAACGGACAGAGGTGCTCAGCTATCTGAATGTCAACCCAATCCTGGTGGGACACTTGGAAATCCTCACTCTCTACCTTGGACTTTTAATTGTCTTGGACTTTATTGTTTTGGTTTGTTTGTTTCTTCGTTTCTGAAGAGCATCCAGTTAGGACCAGGCTCCCTAGGGATTTCATGTGAGGGAACCGAACCTCACAGATGCAACTAGCGACCAGTAAGACAAAATCAATCAAATTCCGATATAGCTGTTAAGAAAAGGACGTTCACTGAAAATCCAAACCATGCTTGTTCTGTTTCTGATGAGGTGCAGGCTCTGTCAGGAGGCATGAAGGCATACCCAGCTTCCCACTCAGCTGCCCTGGGAGCTGCCTAGAATACAAGTTCTAAGGAGATGCCAAGCTTTCTATGTGGATGAAGGCTTTAAGTGCACTTCACTGCAAACCAGAATGGGTTACTGGGCTGTAAGATTATTACATCCAGTAATGAAATCTCATAATTTGAATAGATACCTCAACAATAGACAAATACACAGAAAGAAACAATTTACAATTAGAAAAGACAGCAGCATTTGGCTTACAGCCAATGTGTGGAACAGAATCAAATGTAAATCCTGGCTCAGCCTCCGACCAGCTGTGTGCCCTTCAGCAAGTTGCAGGCCCTCTCTGCTCTTGGCTGATCACATGATCAAGGGAAGCATTCTATAAACCTTCTCTTGCTTGGCCTTTACAAAATTGGAATCAGAAAATATTGATTAAAGATCTTAGTAAATGATACGTAGGTCAGGCTTTCTGTTTAATTCCATGGACGAATCTCTTCTGTGACAATGTAGAGACCACTCAGAAAAGGAGATGAGATGGACGGGGGAACAATGAGGGGATGAAAGGCACAAGTGGCTGCAAAACAGTGTCCAACAGCTAGCTTTAGAATTGTTTCCAAGACATCTCTCCAGCTGCTTGGTAGGGTGTGTGTGTGTGTGTGTGTGTCTGTGTGTGTGTGTGTGTGTGTGTGAGAGAGAGAGAGAGAGAGAGAGAGAGAGAGAGAGAGAGAGAGAGAGAGAGAAAGAGAGAGAGAGAGAGTTCCAAGGCTTCCCACAGATAACAAAATTTGAGATCACCAACATGCTTCTTAAGATACTGAAGAATTCGCAAATGCCCTACCCCCTACCCTGACCTTCCAGCATTCGTTCTAGGTTACCTTCAATACCAAATGCAATGTAAACTCTCTGCAAAAAGTTGCCATACTGATGATTTGAGAAAATAATGATCAGAAAAACCTCCACGTGTTTAGCACCAATGCAGGCATCATACGTCTCCATACACAGCCTGCTATTCTTGCCTGGTAGAATCTGTCAGTGACAGAGCCTGTGGGTAATGATGAAAAGGGGCCTGAGAAAGAGGGAGCTAATCTGTTCCACTTTCACTTAAAAAAACCCCATCCGTTTAGGTGTATGCGTGTTTGCCTGCCTGTGAGGTTTTGTGTGGACAGTAGACTGCAGTGCCTGGGAAGGTTACTAGACATTAGATCCCTCCAACTGAAGCGGAGTTCTTGTGAGCTGCCATGTGGGTGCTAGGAACTGAGCCTGAGCCCTCTGAAAGAACGGCAAGTGTTCCTAACAGCTGAGCCGTCTCTACAGCTCCTAGTCTGCTCTTCTCAAATGTTCAGTGCTGCTCGTACCTCCCTCCGTGGTGTGGTGCTTCAAGAACAGTGGTTCTCAACCTGTGCGTCGAGACTCCCTTGGGGTTAAATGACCTTTTCACAAGTCAACCTAGATGACCATCAGAAAACCGAGATATTTACAGTCTTCTTCAAACAGTAGCAAAATTATGGAGTAGCAACGAAAATCATTTTATGGTTGGGGGTGGTTGGGGGTGGTCACCACAGCATGGGGAACTGTATAAAAGGGTCGCAGCTTTAGGAAGGTTGAGAGCCAGTGCTCTAAAAGATGTTGCTGGTGTTCAACTCTCCCTTTCCTTAGAACTCAGGAAGAAATAATTTAAGAAAAAAAAAAACTTAAAATAGCTCCGATTTTATACAAGAATGGATTTAATGATACATAAAATTCACCATTTAAAATAAGAAAAGTGGTTTTGAACAAAAAACCCGATTCCTACACACGAGGTAAAATATATATTATGTTAGAATAATAGCTTGACACAGGGTACAATGGGAGTTAATTACCATTTCTCCTTCCAGCCTTGGTCCCACTTTTTCTCTTGCCCTTGCTATCTGGAGAGCTCCTCTCAGACACACAAACCACCCCCACATGTTTGCACACTGCCGAGTGATACCCACAACCCGACCCGGAGTCCAACAGTCGTGGGGAGAACTGCACCATGAGCTCACAAATCAGAATATGTTTAAGAACAAAAGCAGACAGCCTACGAGCTGGCTGAGACCCGACCCTTCCTGGAGAGCTGCCCTATGAGAATGCCGAGTGATGCAGGGCCAGCTCCCTGGCCTGGCCTTGGAGGCTATTGATAACATCTCCTTCCAGGCTGTCTCAATGGTGATGGTCACGTCTCCCTTGTACATTGGTATATTTCCTTACAGAAACCAGAAAGCCGAAAGGGAAAGTAACAGAGCAATAAGAGGGAATTAAAGGGCTTTTCGTAATCTTTTAAAGCTCTGCCATCAGTTACAGTTTCATTTGCCTATTGCTGCTGTATCTGCTTCTGAGGAAGCCCAAACCTAACAACATATAAGACTGCTGTGATTTTTGTTAAGGAGGAAGGATAGGGAGGGGGGTAGGGGAGGAGGGAGAATAACCAGCCCCCACTGAGAGTACTCATGCTGTAGCTGTCTCATGGAGCCTTCTAGCAGTGATACCAGCTGTGGTCTAGGTATTCAGCCAGGCTGCTGGCCAGGACACCTACATGTGGGTCTCTATGTGCCCTGGGCTTTCTTCCATCAGGACAGCTCAGTTCCAATAGCATATCATCCTCTGCAATGCTTGAGGACAAGTCTATTTGCTATAAAAAAGCAAGAGAAGTGGACTAGATTCCTGACTGGGCATGTTACAGAGCTTGCACCTGACAGCCACACCGTAGCTAGTCACCTTCCTGTCTTTTCTGACATTCCTTACATCTTGCCAGTCACTAGTCCCAGTGTTCATCCTGCATACACCACCAGTGCTAGTCACACTGGATAGATCTTAATTTGAAGCTGGAGTTCACAGTCCTTCCCCGGGTTTCTACCTTTTCTCTGGCTGTCCACCTCACCCCTGCCCCTGCCACCTCTCTGGAACCTCCTGTGCCTTCCCCAGTTCTAGCAGCTCTATGACAGCTTTACTCACATCCCTGGTTATGGATTCCAACCTACACATGCTCTCCTGCTCCAAAGAAATTGAGTTCCTCTCCACCTCCTCCTTCTTACATCCCTCACCGTGTACTGGGAAGCTCTTCATGGCTCCGTCTCCACACTCACACTCCTTGACAAGTGATTCTCCAGCTAGTTACCTGCCAACCCACATCAGTTTTCTTGATTTAGAAATGGGGCCCCAAGTCCCAGTGTTATAAATCTTTAGATATGGTATCCAATAAGGTCACTGGAGCACTGTGACAAAGAGTGTTCTCTCCACTAAAGGAAAGGCCATCCAGAGACTGCCCCACATGGGGATCCATCCCATATACAGTCACCAAACCCAGATGCCATTGTGGATGATGGGAAGTGCTTGTTGACTGGAGCTTCATATAGCTGTCTTCTGAAAGGCTTTGCCAGAGCCTGACAATTACATAGGCGGATGCTTGCAGCCAACCGTTGAACTGAGCATGGAGTCCCCAATGGAGGAATTAGAGAAGGGACTGAAGGAACTGAGGGGGTTTGCATCCCCATGGGGGGAGCAACAGTGTAAACTGACCAGATAACACCCCCCCTGGAGCTCCTGGGGACTGGACCACCAACCAAAGAGTACACGTGGAGAGATCCATGGCCCCGGCACATATGTGGCAGAGAATGGCCTTGTTGGACATCAGTGGGAGGAGCGGCCCTTGGGCCTGAGGGTGTTCGATGCCCCATTGTAGCAGAATGCCAGGGCAGGAGGACTGGAGTGGGTGGGTGGGTGGGGGAGCACCCTCATAGAGGCAGGGGGAAGGGGTATGGCATAGGGAGTTTTCGAAGGGGAGACTTGGAAAGGAGAAAACATTTGAAATGTAAATAAAGAAAATATCCAATAAAAAATAGTAATAAAAAAAAAAAAAGAGTGTCCTCTCCTTTTGTTTTGTTTTAGGACAAGTCCCATATGGCTCAGACTGTTTAGGAGTTCTCTGTATAGCTGAGGATGACCCTGACATGCTGATCTTTACGCTGCGCACCACCATTCCCATTGTATGCAGTGCTAGGAATAAACCCACCCTGTGCACACCAGGCAAACCCCTACCAGCTGAACTGTGCTGCCCTCTTGAGTGGCACCAATCTTGTGCTTCTTCTCTCGGTGAGCAAGTGGACTCCAGTGGCAACCAAGAGCTCAACACTCCTTCCTGAGAAGCGGCGGCTAAGGAGACTGTCTCTCTTTGAAGATGGTGATAACGAAGAGGTCCGTACAAACAGTTACACAGCTATTTGCAGAACCAATAGTCGTCATAAGAGAAGCACAGTGTCTGAAGACCCCAGAGGCGCCGCAGCAGGACACACAGGAGTTTACACAGCTGAGGGTTCTCACCCCAAACCCCACCAAGAGCTGAAAGCATCTTACCACTAAAGCTGTGGTGTTAGTCCGCACCTGGCAAGGACTTCCCACGAAGACTGAGAAGGTTCACAGCCTCAGGCCCAGGGGTCTCACATGCAGCCACAGTGTGGACTTGTCTGGCTTGAGTCTGTCAGCTAAGAAATTAGTAGATGACACATGTGCAGCTAGGGATTACCACAGAATTTCTCGTGAATTCCTTCCGTCGATCCTATCACCTAGCAGCGTATGCATGGACATGATGTCTCAATTTTCTGACCTCCATGTTTGGCCTCTCACCCCTAAACATTGTCTGACGATTGGAAGCCTGTGATGGGATGTTTTCACACAGAAGAGCTCGCTTCATCCGATCCAGCCCAGCTCCTTTCTGCTGGAACTCCCCAGACAAATGACCAAGTGGATATAAAAGAAGGATAGCTGTGTTAGTGGTACACATGGGTTACCACTAGGAAGTCTGAAGTGAGGAGTGGTTTACACTCTTTAAGGGTCTTCCTTCCATTGGAGAAGCTAAGAAAATGCTGACTGGTAAAGGGACTCCAGTTAAGACCCTAGAAGAATGCCAGGCTCGATAGTCTAAGGAGAATGTGCTCATATAATCCATTTAGAGAGGACTGGCTATTGGGATTTCCTTTACTGCACAAGCACTCACCAATAGAGGTCCCAGCGGGGGCAGTACTTTTGAAATCTCGGCAACACAGTCCGCCATTATTCCTTCGGCAAATATCTGTCGAGTACCTATTGTGCTTAGGCACTATTCAGATGCCAGGGTTACAGGAACGAACAAAGCAAAGTCTTTCTCTTGGAAAGATTATGTCCTAGAGAGATGAGACAAATGGTTTATGTGTGGGCTGACTAAGGAGTGCTGTGAAGAAAAATCAAGTGAAGGGGAGGCAGAACTTGGGAGCGGAGAGGGGGTTGTTCTGCGTAGGACATCCGAGAAGGCCTCTGATACAGCACCACTGGAGCAGGGGCCTATAGAAAGCATGAGGGTGTGCTATGCAGGAGCCCAGAGGAGGGAGGAGTGTGGAGGCAGGAATGTGGAGGAGACACGCAGAGGCAGGCATGGGATAGCAGGCTATTTCTAGCAGAGGACCGAGCATGAAGGGGGGACTCAAGGCAAAGCCACTTTCACCTGCCCTGCTGCTGCCCAAGGCCCAAGCTCTTTCTAGTAGCTCAAAACTTAAAAAAAAAAAAAAATCTTCTCTTTATTCCATTCCGAGAGTTAGGCTATTACAAGACTTCAATCGTGTTCTCAGTAACCAAAAATAGATTTCTCATCTTCTCAAGAAAACAATGTCCTTGTAACCAGCGGTGGGGGTTTATGTATTCACAAGTGAGCGGCATTTAGAAATTGGGAAAGAGATCGGGAAAAGGAGGGAAGGTGAGTCGTCCACCAACACCACACGTCAGGCTTGAGGTACCTAGACTTGTGTCTCTGAGAATGTGTTCCTAACACGATATAGTTTCAGTCCGTTGTTGGGGTGAGAGACTGGCTAAAAGCAACCGGAAGAGGGTTTATCTGGCTTGCACTTCAGGTCATGGTCCATCACGGAGGTAAGTGCACAAGAGACAGGACCCGTGGAACAATGCTGCCTGCTGTCCTGCTCTCTGGCTCATTGGCAGGCTCATGCTCCACTTTCTTACACAGCCCAGGGTCATCTGCCATGGGAATGGCATTGCCCAGTGTGGACTGAGTCCTCCTACCTCACTAAGGACAGAGAAGACCATACCTTACGGACACGCCCTTGAAAGATCTGATAAAGACAATTAATCGATACCCTTCCACGGGGTTAGACAATTGTGACAACTAAAGCTGCCCAGGGCACAGGGCAACGTCTCTCCAGATAGTGCACAGAGTCATGGTGGTATCTTCAGAGGCACCAAAAGAAAGGCTTTGAATGTACAACCTGTCCATTGAAAACAGAGAGCTCAGCACAGGACCCAGGCAAACCATTCCAAAGCTGATCCCTAAAATGAATAAAAAGATACCTCTGATGCCTACGTATGTCATGATGTGGGGAGTAGAGCTGGGGAAGAGCTCATGCTGGGCCTGCTTGAATCTCTCTGGGATCACCTCCAGCACCTCCTCAAGGAAAAGCCTGTTCATGGGAAGTAAGGCAAACAACTTGCCTGATTCTGAAGACTCCCGTGAGTGCATTTGATTAAAAGAATGGTTGTTGTGAAAAACATTTTTTGTTTTAAAGATTTGTTTTACATATATATACATATATGTGTGTGTGTGTGTGTGTGTGTGTGTGTATAAATGTGTGTGTGTGTGGCTACGTATAGTGTATATGTTTATGACAGGCATGCAGTGCTGTAGAGGTCAAAAGAGACCATCAGGTCCCTGAAACTGGAGTTACACATGGTGGTAAGCTGCCATGTGTGTGCTGGGAATGGAATCCTCTAAAAGAGCAGCCAGTGCTCTTAATCACAGAGCAATCTCTCTTGCCCTGAAAACATTTTCTTTTAAGCGCATTCTTAAATGATATAGTTGGAAAGCCTCTCCCTTGGTCTAGTTTGTTCATGACCTTATATATTGGTACAGCAGATTCCTAGTCCTCAGAAGCCCCATCTTGAAGCTAAATGCTCTTTTTCTAAAACAGCATCTTTATTCAATCCTGAAGACTTCCTAAGCTGCTTCTGTGAAACTTTGAAAATGACCTACACCAAAGACTACTCACGTTTCAAATACCTTTAATCCTGTCCTTAACACTGGCTGTCATCATAGGATGTAGGTATTCCGGTCTCCCAGACAGACCTGAGCCCCTGAGAACATTTAATAAACAGGTGTTGATTGACACCTGCCACCCTCACTTTGGCTCAGCCATCTGCAAAGAGCTGAGGCTCTGGCTTTTCTGGCTCAGGTGTGAGCCTGCTGAGGAGTTCGGTCCACCCAATGAGTTACTGGCAAGTTAGTACCCAAAATGAAGTCAAGAATGCACTCAGAGAATAATTACTTATGGTTATTTTTTTAAACTTATCAATACAGAAGGCTGTCATTCAAAACATCATTGAGCTCAGTGTTTTATGTTTAGATTCACAAAGAAAAATCATTTCTAAAATAGTTTCAGAAAATAGCTGACAGCACAGAATTTTGTGTGTGTGTGTCTCTCTCTGTGTATGTGTGTCTCTCTGTGTGTATGGTTATCAATCAGTTAAGTCAAACTCTTCATGTGTTGCCTGTGTTGGCCACTGACTTCCAAGTCCTTCTGCCTCTTCTCTGGATGCTGGTTATAGTGTGTCCACCACACCCAGGTACTGAGTTCTATTCCATTGCCTAGATGCCGAGAGCAAAATCTTAGTAACTTTAAATTGCATGGACCTCCAGCAGCCTAGAAACTGGTTCTTAAAACAGACATCAGGAACTTCCCTCTACAGGGGGTTCTAAAGTTTTCATTTTCCCCCCAATGAGTGCAATATATCTTTAATGAAACCAGAACCGTGTCAACTTACTCAAGGAAGCATTGTCAAGGAAAACGGAGCCACAGAGGCAAAAAAAAATTGAAGGCAGGAGAGGCATGGGAGGAGTTGTTACAAATTCACCACACTTGTTTCTTGGCCGACTTCACACAGAACCAAACTACAGTCCCAAGACTGCTTTGCCACTATGTTTCACTGGTACTGACCTTTCACCTGTGGAACCTCAGGATGCAAGCACACTACTTAACAAGCAAATATGTGAAAAGGAAGTCTGCTGTCTTACCTTATTTCTGGGAGTTTCTGCTGTCTTACCTTATTTCTGGGAGTTTCTGCTGTCTTACCTTGTTTCTGGGAGTTTCTGCTGTCTTACCTTGTTTCCATTTGCTGGGAGTTCAACAGCACAGACTAAGTAACAAAGAAAGGGAGTTTATTGCAGTTCAGAGCTCTGGACCAAAATTAAGAACCTATACAGTGTTGTCTTCTTGCTGTCAAAGTCCAGGGGTAACAGAGGGCATCTCATAGCAAGAGATTGGAAGAAGGAAAAGAGACCCAGCCAATCTGGCTTTCCTGGTAGACCCAGTCTAGACACAACCTATTAATAATCTATTAATCTCTTGAATGGAGACATCTGTTCATTAACTCAAACCCCTCATCTTGCTTTACATCCTCCCTGGTTCCAGCTCTTAACACCTCATAGTGGAGATTAAATGTATGTTTTAGAGGAGCTAAAATCCAAGTTTTGAAGAATTCTTTCCCCATGGTTGTGAAACCAGATATGGGAATACAAATGACTTCTCTCACTTTTTCTGAGGTAGAGTCCTAGGATATAACCCAGTCTTGGCTCAACCTCACAATCGTCCTGGCTCAACTTCTGAGCTTCTGAGCACTGAGTTCGTAGAAATGCACCTCCCTGCCTGAACCCTTTCAGCTTTATACCAGATAATTGATGGCAGAAATTACTTTTCCCACTCGAGTCTTGGAATAAAGCAGTTCGGAGGTCCTAACACTCAGAAGAGACACCCTTCCAGCAGGGACCCTGATGTCAGGTATGTTCTGTTCAGTTAGGAGCTGAGACCTTTGCAGGGGCACCCTGACCTCATTGGATGCTTGACCCGAGGAGACAGGCCTTTATACTGATACGGGGAGTGGGGGGCACACTCATAAGGAACAATCTGCCTGCAACCCAGGAGGTTGATTGGGGTCACTTTTAGCATTTTCTGCCCTGAAACTTCTAGTACACTGATCTGAGGTAATAGAGTTAAAAAACAAAAAACAAAAAACAAATCAAGCACAGAGTCAGATCTCAGATGGGTGAACATACAGGTCATCGCACCAGGAAGTGGTAAAACACAACCCCAGCTGAAGGACAGAAAGTGGGGTTGAGGGGAGGGGTGTTCCTTACCCTTCCGCTGTGTGGAATCAAGTCTTTTCTGCCCTTGGACTGTGAACCATACTTGCCTGAGGTAAGAACTATTAATGCTCACCACACAGACTTGCTTCTTCTATAGAGTAAACCAGTATCCAGCACAAGTTAATTTTCTGAATATGTTGCATAATCAAGGGGGCAGAGTTTTTACATTCCTTTCTCTCTCTCTCTCTCTTTCTCTCTCTCTCTCTCTGTCTCTCGCTCTCTCTTTCTCAAGTGTTTGTGTGTGCAAGCATGAATTTGTGCACGTGTACATAGATGTATATGTGTGCATATGCATGTGAGTGCATTCTTGTATGTATGCATATGTACATGTGTATGTCTGCATGTGTCTCTATATTTGTGTACTTGTGCGTGTATGTATATGTGTACATGCATGTGTATACATGTATATGTTTGTGTGTGTGCAATCATGACTTTGTGCACATGTGCATAGATATATGTGTGTGTACATGCATGTATCTATGTGTGTATGTATATGTGTATGTTTGTATGTATGTGTTTGTGTATGTGTGTCCATGGTCTCATACATGCTGAGCAAACACTCTAGCTCTGAGCCACATCCTCTCCCCTCCCTGTCATTATTTTTAAAACAAGTTCAATTTTATTATATCAGCAATTTAAATAAAGAAAACTCCTTCCTTACTTTAACTTTTACAGAAAAGAGGCCTTGAAAATGTTCATGTCTTTGACTTTGACTATTCCTGAGACTATATAGAATATTATCTTAGCTTAGGGTTTCTATTGCTGCAATGAAACATCATGACCAAGATGCAAGTTGGGAACAAAAGGGTTTATTCAGCTTACACTTCCACATCACTATTCATCACCAAAGGAAGTCAGGATGAGAACTCAAGCAGGGCAGGAACCTGGAGGCAGGAGCTGATGCAGAGGCCATGGAGGGGTGCTGCTTACTGGCTTGCTTCCTATGGCTTGCTCGGCCTGCTTTCTTACAGAACCCAAGACCACCAACCCAGGAATAGCACCACTTAAACTGGGTTTCTAGATGTATCCTATGGAGGATCCTCTGGAGGTATTTCCTCAACTGAGGTCCCTTCCTCTCTAATCACTCTAGTTTATGTCAAGTTGACATACAACCAGCCATTACAGATATATAGAAATCTATAGGATCTATGGAAATTACAGAGATTAAAGATGGATACCTCAATATTGTATTTAGCTGATTAAAACTCAAAGCAAGTTTAGCATCAACCAACAGACAAATTTTATGGCAAAGTATGGGAATTTCATAAAGCAGAATGTTAGATACTAACAGAGTCTTGCAGGGCAATATTACTGACAAAAAGAAAGAGATTTGGGGAAAACACCAAATAAAACACAGTCTGAACCTAATTCCGAATAGAACTATTTATTTATATTTGTTTTCATGGATATTAACCTATACTGCTTTTACATTGAGGCTTTTGAATAACAGCTTTAAGTTCTGCTAACATGTGACTTTAATCTCAGACATGGTTCCCACTGAGCACCCTCAGAGGACTGCCTCTTGAGGATAAGAAAGAATAATTTTGATGTATTTATTTAGTTACTTATTTATTTATTCTTAGTGTTGGTTTTGAGTTTATGGGGTTTTATTGCTGATGTTTGGTGTGTTTTGGTTGGTTCTTTGTGTATTTGGTTTTTGGGCTGGGGACTGAACTCAGGTCCTCGGCTAGCTGAGCAAGCACCCACCTTCTAAGCTACATCCTAGGCAAAATCTAGCCATGTGTGAGTTTGGGCTTTTCGAAAAGTTTAAAGCAATGGGGAGAAGGCATTTTGAATAATTTGATCCTCCCAAGATCTGACAGTGAGATGGCATAAGGGACTACAACGGGGCTTATCCAGATTTCTCCACAGATTGGATTTCCTCTGGCTGCCCTGACTTAAAAGACAAAATACAGATTCTCAGAGCTTCTTTTCTTTGCATACTGAAAAGCTCTGAGGAAATTTCGAAGGAGGGTGCAGAGAACTGGTTTCTGCTTGCTGTCTTCGTTCTGCTTCTTAAATAAGTTCCTGTAGGAGCAACTTTGTGCAGAGGCAGTGGGATACAAAGAAATGAAGCAGTCAGAACTCACAAATGCCACAAACCACCAGGCTCTTTAGTACAGCAGGATGCTCTGTGCTTAAGGAAGGATAAGCCAGCATCCTGCATGAGATGACTATGGAGGGAGGGGGCAGGCAGACAAGCCAGACCCTCACCCCAAACTCTCAGACCCTGATCTGATTATGTTTTCTGGATTCTGTAGCAAACACGTCTTATATTGCACTGACTTCCAGTAATATCCACCACAACCTTCCCTTCCCCCTCCCTCCTTCCTTCCTCCCTCTCTCCCTCTCTCCTTCTCTCCCTTCCTATGTCTGCAGAACAAGTCTGATGTTGGATCATGCCACATTTCTGATGGTGTTGCCTAGTGAATGCTAGGTCCCATTGTTTCCCTGTGAAAAGTTTACAGGCCAGGAGTAATGGCACATGCCTTTAATCCCATCACTCAGGGAGGCAGATGCAACTGGATCTCTGTGAGTCCAGCCTCTGTGGTTCACATAGAGTTCCAGGACAGCCAGGGCTACAAAGAGAGGTACTGTCTCATAAGAAAAGGGGGAGGAAACATCACAATGCTCATGAATTTTCCCTTAAAGAGAGGTTTAAGTGTGGGTTTTTTTTTTTTTTTGTTTATTTTGTTTTGAGGATTTGTAGGAACCATTATTAAACAATCAAGATAATTAGTAAATAAAGAAACTAATTTTAAATTGCTTAATACTGTGTTCATGTTAAACACTAAGTATTTGCTATCAGCTAAAAATGAATCCATTAACACTGTATTTTTAAGACAGGCATGGTGGCACACACCCTTAATCCTTGCACTTGGGAGACAGAAGTCAATGAAATGAATCTCTATGAGTTTGAGGCCAACCTTGTCTACACTGTGAGTTCCAGGACAGCCAGTGCTATATAGTGAGATCCTGTCTCAAAACAAGCACACAAACAAACAAGCAGACTATTTTATAAAACTATGAATTCCATTGTTCTCTTTTTCCTTACTCTCGACTGACTCCAATCCATGACCTGGAATGAAACTATCAAAATCTTCTAGAAGTCACTAGTAAGACCCCAGAAAGTCTTCCATTAACTTCCCAGGGATTCTCATGGTCCTCCAAACAAAGCACAAGGTCTACTACATGACTGCTCCCAAACGATCTGGCCTCTTGTCCACCTCCTCAGCTACAATCTACGCCTTTGACCCCTCAGATCCTGCAACACTCAGGGGCTTATCCAAATGCACTAGCAACTCCTGCTTCAACTTTAACAGCCTCAGAAACAGCCAGTGCTAGGTCTAATGAGATGGCTCTATAGTTAAGACCACTGAGTATTCTGGCAAGGACCCAGGTTCAATTCCCACCAACAAGGTGGCTCACAACCATTTGTAATGTCAGTCTCAGGAGATCTGATGCCCTCTTCTGGCCTTTGCCTGTACCTCACACACACAGTACATAGATATTCTTAAGGCAAAAAAAAAAAAAACACTCTTACACATAAAAATAAATTTACAAAGAAAACAATTTCAGTGTTTATCACATGTTTATAACTGCTTCTCTGTTCCCAGGCATATGGGTTTCCCAGAGTATGAGCTTTCCATATTCTGTCTCTCCCATCCCCCACCACACCACACACACACACACACACACACACACACACACACACACACACACACACACACTATTGGTATACTTAGAAGTGAAGCGCTACAGGGTTCATAGTTGAAGCCACATGGGTCCTAGAGTCACCCTGTGCAATAGAGTTATGCAGGAAACCGGTCTTGTCTAGCTTGGACTTGATCTGTCCTCCCTGAGACCTGGAGGAGCTTGCTTACCATGGCGGCATGTTCTCCAGTGACCCAAGGTCTACACCAGTGTACCACAACCATCGTTCGCTTTGCTGACATTTCCTCACTGAATTCCTGTGCAGATATCTCTAGGTTTCCTTTCTTTCACAGACGGTTTTATACATCACTGAATTCACTCAGCATAGTCCATTAAAATGTCTCAGCTATGGCACTTTATCCTATCCTACACCCCCAGTGCTAGCATGGCTAGTCAAACACGTGCTAAGTCAGTATTTGAGACTGCATAAGCAAAACAGGGACTGAGATGTAGCCATTGTAGTTGCCAATATGATTTTCTTATTTGTATTTCTTTCATTATTTAGTGTTAGGTATTTGAGTATTTTGCTTATATCCATGTCTGTGCATTATATGTCTGCCTGGTGTCCCCAGAGGCCAGGAGAGGACATTGAGCCCCAAGGAACTGGAATACAGACAGTTGTGGGCCACCATGTAGGCACTGAGAATCAAGACCCAGGTCCTCTGGAAGAACAGCCAGTGCTCTTAACTGCTGGGCCATCTCTCCAGCCTGATTGTCCTTTTTAAGAGAAGAGACTTCCTTTAAGGGAAACTTGAGAAACTCCATATGCAAATGAACCAGTAGATAAACCATACATAAAAATACCAGTCACAGCGGAACAATCCATCATCTACAAAAAAAAAAAAAAAGTTAAAAATTATGTCAATCAACTTAAACAGGAAGTCAGATCACGATCTCTAGCAATCAGCTGAAGCCTGACAACCTTATCATAATTGGTCCCAAATATCTAGACTTAAATAGCAACTCACAGTTTCTCTATTTTTTGTTCCCAATTCTGACTGAGAACCCAAAAGAGCCAAGTGTACCCCAGATCCCTCATACAGGATGCCAGCTAATACACCTCCCCCTCTGCCAGCAGGAGCCTCTGATGGGACCTCTCCAGAAGCAAGCCTGTTCTTTCTATTTATTGCTTTTCTATTTCTCTGTCTGCCTTTCTGTCTCTGCCAAAATGCAAGTGATAGTGGCCAACTCCCTTGTGGAAAGATGTGAACAAAGAGGAGCAGATGCAGTCTGGTAGCTTCTGGATGACAGAAGCAGCTCTACCCGGGAAGTTGTTCAGGATGTAAACTCTCACACTCTAATCCAGAGATGCGGATACAGAAGTCCTAGGGCTTCTGTCCAAACACCTGTGCGACAACAGTGCAACAATATTGCAACCAGGTCTGCAGTTACTTTGTGTCCCACAGCCATTTTTATCTCTGGGGATGGATTTGTAAATGGAACTGGACCATCCTTTCCCTACGGACTGTCCTTTCCCTACAAGTAGGTTCTTCCAATCTGTTATTCCCCCAGTTACTGCTACCGAGTGCCAGACGAGTCCCAGCTGAACAGTAGGGAAGACACGTGCCCTCCTCTGGGATCCATGCCTTTTGCATAACACAACAGCCCTCTCTGAAACACACTGCTCTCCTCCCTTCTCTGGGCCACCTGGTGTTATGATCTGTTAGAAGACAAACACCAGTTTTGGCTGTACCTAGTAACTAACTGTTCCTAAGAAACAGCCAAATTATCCCTATGACACAGCTTCATTACCGAAGCCTGCTCTGCATTTTTTAGAGATCTCCAAGCAGTGGTTTAATATGTGGAACATTCATGTCTCCACCGGGAATCTTATTCTATAGAAACCAGAGAATCCAAACACAGAGTCATGATAGAAGTTTCTTGTGCTTCCTGACTTTCCTTGGACTCAAATGTGTATAATTTCCAGCACTTTGGTTGAAATTTGCTGTATAAGCCAGGCATGGTAGTAGTACAAGTCTTTAGTCCCAGCACTTGGAAGGCAGAGGTAATGAGATAGATATCTTCTGGTTTGAGGCCGGTCTGGTCTACATATTGAGTTCTAGGACAGCCAGAGCTACATAGTAAGGCCCTGTCTCAAAAAGGGAAAGAAAGAAAGAAAGAAAGAAAGAAAGAAAGAAAGAAAGAAAGAAAGAAAGAAAGAAAGAAAGGAAGGAAGGAAGAAAGGAAGAAAGAAAGAAAGGAAGAAAGGAAGAAAGGAAAAAAGAGAGGGAAAAAGAAAGAAAGGAAGGAAGGAAGGAAGGGAGAGAGAGAAGGAAAGAAAGAGTGACAGAAAATTTTGCTGTATAAAAGAACTCAGCAGTCTGAAACACAGTAGGCTAGGAGATGGGGTAGCACTTTTGTGGGGGAACACTTAACCTTCACACTAAAACTCCACTGTTTAAAAGATCCACTAAATACATTTCTTCTTCCAGAAGCATCTCAGTAGTTTTAAGTTAACTTTTAAAGATGAAAAATTAACTTTTTTAAAGATGAAAAATTAGGTACAGATACAAGAGAAATAAAAGACACACGAAAATATAAAACTTTGAACCCTGAGTAATATTGTGAGCATCCTCGTAAGCTTCAGGAAGGTTAAGGTAAAAATAAATGAAAGGCAAAAGCAAATGTGGTGGCATCACTGAGATATTGCGGTAACATTGCCATTTGTGGTAACATCACCATCAGCAGTGTTAGCTGTGTGGGATTTGGCAAACACCATCAACAGTGTTAGCTGTGTGGGATATGGCAAAGGTGCTGTAACAGGAAAAACAAGATCAGGTATTTTTTTCTCGAGCCTGGTTGAAAGAATTTTTAAATTGACTGTATAAAAGATTCTTTAAGCATCTCACCCTTTATGTATGATGCCATAAAAATTGTTCAGATGGTGATCACATTTAGGAAATGTTCTTTATGTGAGTTTACGGCTTTAAAGCTCCAGTACTCTGGCTTGAGGTTATGTGGCTTTTAACGATGGGGCTTCTCCAGAAAAATCCGACAGCATCTCACCAAATGGTGCTGAGCAAACTGGACAGCTGCGAGTAGAAGAATGCAAAAAGATCCATATTTACCACATTGCCTAAAACTCGACTGCAAATGGATCAAAGATCTCAACATAAAACCAGACACTCTGAACCTGATGAAAGAGAAAGTGGTTGTCTTAGTCAGGGTTTCTATTCCTGCACAAAACATCATGACCAAGAAGCAAGTTGGGGAGGAAAGGGTTTATTTAGCTTACTTCCACATTGCTGTTGATCACCAGAGGAAGTCAGGACTGGAGCTCAAGCAGGTCAGGAAGCAGGAGCTGATGCAGAGGCCATGGAGGGATGTTCCTTACTGGTTTACTTCCCCTCGCTTGCTCAGCTTGCTCTCTTATAGAACCCAAGACTTCCAGCCCAGGGTTGGCACCATGCACAAGGAGCCCTACCCCCTTGATCACTAACTGAGAAAATGCCCCACAGCTGGATCTCATGGAGGCATTTCCCCAACTGAAGCTCCCTTCTCTGTGATAACTCCAGCCTGTGTCAAGTTGGCACACAAAATCAGCCAGTACAGTGGGGAATACTCTTGGGCTCACTGGCAAAGGGGAAGACTTTCTGAACAGAACCCTGCGAACACAGGCGCTAAGATCAACATTAATAAGTGGGCCCTTATGAAACTGAGAATCTTCTGCAAGGCAAAGGACAATGTCATCCAGACAAAGTGACAGCCTACAGAATAGGAAAAGATTTTTGCCAACTCCACATCTATAGAAGGAATTTAAAAAAAAAATAGATATCAAGGAAAAAGAAATAACTCAAATTTTAAAAATGAGGTACAGATCTAAACAGAGAATTCGAAAGAGAAAATTCATTGGCTGAGAAACTTAAATGTGCCCTTCCCCCAGCCTGGCACAGGTTGATTCAGACCTTGCTTTGCCTCAGCTTGCTAGAGTGGAGACTTCAGACCTAGCCACGTGCGCAGCTTCCAACAAGGAGCCACCACCTGCTGAGCTCCTGAGCCTGTCTGCCTGACTAGTTCCTGTCGAGTAACAAGATGCTGGTGAGGTGACAACATTCCGACACAGTGGAGCATGGGTTCCCCCACACACACACCCCCCCTTCTAAACTCAGACTCCTAAGTAAACATTGGGCCTTGATAAGAAATTTGTCTTGCTCTCATTCTTCTCGCGTTGTCCTACTCCCATTCAGCCCCATCTTTCCTTTCGGGAACCCAAGTAACCGGTGACTGCTGGCAGCTACACTTAAAGAAATGTTCTGCATCCTTAGTCACCAGGGAAATACAAATATCAAAATACTTTGAGATTTCGTTTACACCTGTCAGAATAGTGAAGATCCATAAAACAAGAGACAGCTGGTGCCCGTGAACTTGATGGTTTGTCTATTCTTGGCTTAGGGAGTGGCACTATTAGAAAGTGTGGCCCTGTTAGAGTGGGTGTGGCCTTGTTGGAGTAGGTATGTCACTGTCGACATGGGCTTTGAGACCCTCCTCCTAGCTGCTGGACAGCAGTCTTCTAGCAGCCTTCCGATGAAGATGTAGACCTCTCAGCTCCTCCTGTACTATTCCTGCCTGGATGCTGCCATGCTCCCACCTTGATGATAATGAACTAAACCTCTGAACCTGTAAGACAGCTCCAATGAAATGTTGTCCTTATAAGAATTGCCTTGGTCTTGTTATCTCTTCACAGTAGTAAAACCCTAACTAAGACAGTGAGGATGTGGAGCAATGGGAATGCTGCTCCTTTGCTGGTGGGTGTACAAACTTATGCAGCCACTATGGAAATCAGTATAGTAGTTCCTCAGAAAGATGGGAATAGATTTACCTCAAGATTCGACTATACTCTTCTTGGACATATATCCAAAGGCCACTTCATCCTACCATAAAGACACTTGCTCAGCTATGCTCACTGTTGCTTTATTCATAATACCCAGAAGTTGGAAACAACTTAGATGTCCCTCAACCAATAATGGATAGAGAAAATGTGGTACACTTACACAATGGAGCGTTACTTAATCATTCAAATAAATTATGAAATTTGCAGATGAATGAATGGAACTAGAAAAAATCATTCAGACAAAGAAAGACAGATATGGTCTGTATTAGTTTATATGTGTATATTAGCTGTTAAGTCAATGGTAACCAAGGTCCAATCCATAGAATCACAGAGGTTAGGTATAGATTAAGAGACTTGGTGGGGGTCTGAAGCAGATGGATCTCCTTATGAACAGGACATAGAATGAATAGTTATAGATGGGGTGGGAGCTGGAATGAGAGGAACAAATGGAGAGAGAAAAGAAGAGGGGAGACCAAGCAGGGGATACAGGGAGAGACAGCTAAAATTAAGAACCATTTCAGGGATGCAGGGTCAGAGGAGCTAGCAACAGGGGGCTAGCCTGGAGCAAGAGTGAGGTAAAGCCATGTCCAAACTCATCCTGAGACAGCAGGAGTAAGAGTCCTCCCTCCCTGCCCTGGGCCTTCATGTCCTGGTGCACATAGAACACTATCCTTAGAACCTTGGCCCTGGCCAATGATGTACACTCACCCCATAGGCCCCCAAAGGTTTAAATAGCCTTTGTTCCCCTCACCCCGTTAAAGGAGCTCCTCAGTAAAGCTGCCACCTCAGGAGAGTCTGCTCTTGTCTCACTCACATAGAGCTGACATCTCCATCACCCAGCGTTCCCACCTTCTCTCTGCTCAGACACCAGTCTGATCTACCGTGATCATGCCGATCATGCCATTAAGGGAGCAGGAAAGTTGTATAGAACTTGGGGATGGAGTTGTATAGAAACCTAACAACACAGCGGTTTCTTGAAACATATACATAAATGAAAGCTATCTAACTGAAATCTCGAAATAATGGGAGTCAGCCCCTACTGGCCATCTCTTGTCACCAAATGAAGCTTCTAGGACCAAGATTGGGCTACATCTGAGTTGCTGGCTAAAGGGGTCCTATGGAAACCCCCAAACAACCCAGGCTGTTGCCAAGGCTATAGGTCGCTCTCCCCAAACTGACCGAAAGACTCTGTTGATGAAGATAACACCCATGCAACTCACCGAGCATAGAGACATCAAGCTGGTGACCACATAGAACTTTCACCTCTACATGTTAGTGTCTCGGGGGTACAGGGAGGTGTTCTTCCTTCCTTCTTCTGATATGAGCTACCAAAGGAGAAACATAAGCACCACCCAGCCGCAAAACCTTTGGTCTACAGTGATGTTCTTCCTGCAAGATATGCTACTGCAATGGTAACACAAAGTCTGTGGGAGTGAACAACCAGTGTATGGTTCCACTGAAGGCCTGCTCTACAAGATGGAACCCAGGTCTGACACTGCTTAGGTGACCAAGAACCGCAGACTAAAGAGCCCAAGAAAGTAGGATAAAACCAAATACTACTGTTGTAAAACAAACAAACAAAACAAAAAACAAAAACAAACAAAAAGACCAAAAAACAAAACAAAACAAAACAAGCAAACAAACAAAAGCAATAAAATGACTCCTGATGACATTCTGCCATACTCATAGATTAGCGCCTTGCTCAGCCATCATCAGAGAAGTTTCTTCCTTCCGCACATGGAAACAAAGACCCACAGTCAGACCTTATGCTGAGAGTGAGAGACCTTGAAACACTCAGTCCTAAACTAGATGTCTCCATCATATCCCTCCCCTCAAGGCTCAGGAAAAGCCATAGAACGGTGTACTCTGTGTATACATCATGGCTTCAAGTTTAGGTTTGTTTTTTTTTTTACAGGATTTCTGAGTATGTAAATGAGTAAGTCTCTGTGCCTTGTGCCTGTTCCTGGGATCTTTTCGTGTTTTTTGTTTTGTTTTGTTTTGTTTTGTCTTTGTCCAATTCCAATGTGTTGGGTTTTTTAATCTAACTATATTATACTATTATATTTTATTATTATCCTTTAGATGCTTGTTTGTTTCCTAATGAGTGACAGAAGGGGATGGATCCAAAGGAGAGGGAAAGAAGAGAAGAGCTGGGAGGATTAGAGGAAGGTGAAACCATAATCAGGATATATTGTGTAAGAAAACACACACACACACACATACACATATATATACACATACACATATGTATTTACTAAAAGAGGGGGAGAGATGGTGCTTCTCCTCAGAGTTAGGGTACCAGCGACCAGAGACCCACTCACTTTATGGTGACTTCCCTTGTGGTCCCTTCATGTCTATAGACCCAGGAAGCATTTCTGGGGGAGGGGGGAAACGGGGAGGAAGTTCTAGTAGCCTTTGGCCACGAGGCCAGTTAGCAGGACTGAACACTTTGAGGAGTGTGAATCCAGTTGGATCCTTGTGGTCCTTTCAGAGGTCCAGAGCTCCTGATACCAAATGTGAGAGGAGACAGATTTTTGGCAGGAGATGTAGTAGAGAGAGGCTGCATACTTGGCGCACCTGAGTTTCTCAGTGAGTGACTAACGAGCAGCCATCAGGGCCTGAGCTCGCAGCGGCCCTGCGGCTACCTAGTTCAGACATAAGCTGACAACCACCTTGCTTGGCACCCCTATGATTTCTGACAGGTGAAGATCTATGTGCTTAGGTAACCGGGGAGGTCAGTGGGTGACAAAAGGTGACAGAAAAGTGCTGTAGGGAAAACACTAGGGACCGGGGATGGGGTGGGGGTCATGGATTCGACCAGAGTGTCCTCATAGCTCTTCAAGCCACTTTCCAACTCAATGCACAGGTAACAGCCAAGCAAATTGGCCATAAATGATTAACTTCTAGAACAGAGATCATCTACAAATATGGGCAAGAGTGACTGGGAAAGGCCAAGGCCAGCTCCAGCAACAACACAGATGTTAACAGACCAGCCTTCTTGCCTGCCAGAGTCTCGGGGACTGGTAGGGAATCACACCCTTCCCCTCGAGGATAGGAATCACCTGAGTTGGGGCTGTAGACTTCAAAGGCTGATTGCACCCCAGCTTTGAAAATGTGGCAGATTTATTGATTCCAGGTTGCTCAGCTGGTCCTCAGCCACCAGAAGGATTCAAAGTAGATCTTAATTGGAAGGGCTGATTGAGATACAGAATGCAGACGCACAGCACATTAACCCCAGGCCCCGCTTCCAAGCAGCTTTGTATCACAAGGATATTTTCAAATCCCAGAACAGCCCCATTCCCTGGGGAGTTCTTGTTTCACCAGACAAAGCCTAGCCAGGACCTCAACAAATAAAATGCAAATGAGAATGGGGAAAATTAATTAGAAACAAAGATCAGAATTTCTTTTCATTAACTCTTAAACACACACACACACAGAGACTTCGAACTAGCCTTGAAGCATGCTAATTTGCTCAAATTGAAATGCAATTCACCACGTGGTTTCTTTCCAGTGACCTTGCAACCCTAAAATTAATGAACTGGTGAGCCCAGAGATGGTGGCTTAAAGGGCACTTTCCCCTCCAAAGTGGAAGGTCAGGGTAACATTCAAAAGCATGTGCCTGATCCAGAGTTGCAAAATATTCTTCCCTTAGGATATAGGAAGCAAGCACACACTGAACAAGGACTACCTTGCATGGTTGCTGATCTCTTTGGGACAGGCATTAAGTATACGATTCCGGAAATATGTAGAATAATTATTATAGTTTTATTTTACAGTGTGTCCATATGGACACAAACTCAGAGTCCCGTGGGAGTTTCCTCCCCACGCCTCACAGTCAGGGTCTCTTGTAGTCCACTAACTACAAACGCGTGGCCTGCAACTCCTGCCCCTCTTCCTGTGTGCTCTGTTTTCATCCCCAGCATCACAGAAAGCCACATGGTGGTACCACCATGCAATCCCACAGCTGGTCCACAGCTGCAATCCCCGTGAGCAATGAGTGTAGTCCTTTTGAAAATCCATTGAACGCTACCTGGATGAGATGGAGCGTAACTGGAATCCCAGACACTCTGGGAGCTGAGCAGGGGCCTCACAGGTTCACGGCCAAGTTAGGGAGATTCAGCCTCAAGATAAAATAAGGACTCTGCTATGCAGCTCAGTGCATAGAACTTGCCCAGTAACAACAAACCATTGCATTTATACTTGTATAAAGCTTTTCTCTCTATTTTTCTTTGGCCATCCTGGGGATAGAGATTCCACACAAGTTCTCTACCACTGCACACACCCAGTCCTATGTGCAAATTGTCCTGGAGAGTTTTGTGCTAACTTAACCCAGGCGAAAGTCTTCTGAGAGGAGGGAACTTCAATTAAGAAAAAGCTGTCATAAGATTGGGTTACAGGGCACTTTCTTAGTGATTGAAGGGGGAAGGTCCCGCCTATGTGGGTTTTGCCGTCCCTGGGCCAATGGTTCGTTCTGGTTCTATAAGAGAGCATGTTGAGCAAGCCCGTAAGCAGCACCCCTCCATGGCCTCTGCATCAGCTCCTGCCTCCAGGTTCCAGTCCTGCTTGAGTTCCTGTCCTGACTTCCTCCAATGATGAACTGTGATCTGGAAGTGTGAGGCAAATAGACCCTCTCCTCCACAAGTTGGTTTGATCATGGTGTTTTGTTGGAGCAAACATTTTTTTTTTTTAAATGATTACTTTTTTAGGAGTACGTTACCTGCATGTGTGTATGAACAACATGACCTTGTGCTTGCTGAGGCAAGTAGAGGACATCACATCCCATGGAACTAGAGTTACAGATGGCTGTGAGCCACCATGTAGATGACAGGAACTAGACTTGGGTCCTATGGAAGAGCAGTCAGTGCTCTTAACCATTGAGCCATTTCTCCCACCCCTGCAAATATTTCTTTTCTTTTCTTTTTTTTAAGGGCTTGTTTTATTTTAATGACTGAATCATGTGAGGCTACAGCCAGGCCACTATGTACAGACAGGAGGGAAGCTTTATTTCTTGGTCTCTTCCTCCTTGGACAGAATCTTGATGATCTCTTCCTTCTTGGCCTGGAGGCACTCCTCCCAGCCCTTTTGTGCTTTCTTGATCTTAAGCCCGCGTGCCTCAGCCGGGTCAGCAGTAGCTTCTTGTGGGCCTTGTCTGCCTTCAGTTTGTAGATATGCTCCATGAGAATCTGCTTGTTTTTGAACACATTCCCTTTGACCTTCAGGTACAGGCTGTGGTACATATGGTGGTCAAACTTCTTAGATTCCCTGTATCTCCTGAGAAGCCGGCGCAAGATCCTCGTCCTTCTCATCCAGGTCACCTTCTCGGGCATCCGAGCATTGGCGGTACCCCTCCTCTTCCCTATGCCCATATGCCTGCCCTTCCGTCGGACCAAAGTGTTTTTCTGGCAGCGAGCCCGGGAATGGACAGTCACAGGCTTCAGGATGACCAGGTCAGCTTTGATCAGCTTCCTGATCTGCTGACGGGAGTTGGCATTGGTCTCATTGGGGTCCAACCAGACCTTCTTTTTAACCACAGCAGAGGACACTAGAGGCAAGCCTCTTCTGTAGCCTGAGCATATTCATGGCTCACAAATATTTCTTTTCTTTTTTGTTCTTTTTTTCTTTTTTTCTTTTTTCTTTTTGGTTTTTCAAGACAGGGTTTCTCTGTGTAGCCCTGGCTGTCCTGGAGCTCACTCTGTAGACCAGGCTGGCCTTGAACTCAAAAATCTGCCTGCCTCTGCCTCCCAAGTGCTGGGATTAAAGGCGGGCACCACCATGCCCAGCTCGCAAATATTTCTTTAGATAGACTCTTACGTGCAGAATTCCCCGGTCTAAAGAACTAACTTGTGGTAACCAATTTTTCTCAGGATTGGCAAGTTGTGCTCTGATTACCACAATTTAATCTGAGCTGGTCTACAGAGGTTAGGACAGCTACTGGAAGCCCCACAAACAGGCATTCACCACAGAGAGGAAGCTCATAACAAATCAGTACCAACAGAGTTAGATCTTAAAAATAAGAGTTGATGGGCTGGGGAGATGGTTTGGTGGGTGAAGGATTTGCTATAAAAACATGAGAACTTGAGTTTGGATCTAGCGCCCACATAAAAGCTGGGTCTAGCATCCATACTTGTAATGCCAACACTGAGGAAGTAGAGACAGGAGGACCTGTGGGGACTTACTGGCCACCAGTGTAGCCAAAATGCTATCTCTGAGTTTAGCAAGAGTCCCTGTCTCAGAGATAAAGCTGTGAGCAACTGAGAACTACATCTTGATGAACACAACCTGTGTGTGGGAGAGCACACTTGCACCCATGTACACCACACACACACACACACACACACACACACATACACACACAAACACACATGCATGCATGGACACACACGCATGCATCCATAAACACACGTAATTTTACTGTAGATTTAAGCATAGGCATTAATACTAAGAAAGATGTTGTGGGTGTAGTGAAACCTGCCTCAAATCCCAGGACTAGGGAGAAAGAGGTAAGAGGAGTAGGCACTCAAGGTCATCCTTAGTTACAGAGCAAGTCTAAGGTTAGCCTGGGCTACATGAGACCACATCTCAAAAAAGGAGAGAAAGAGGAGGAGGAAGAAGAGGAGGAGGAGGAGGAGGAGGAGGAGGAGGAGGAGGAGGAGGAAGAGGAAAAGGAGGAGGAGGAAGAGGAGGAGGAAAAGGAGGAGGAGGAAGAGGAGGAGGAAAAGGAGGAAGAGGAAGAGGAGAGGAGAAGAGAGGAGAAGAGAGGAAAGGAGAGGAAAGGAGAGGAGAGGAGAGAAGTACTATGGCCTAGCCAGTAAAGGCACTTGCTGCCAAGACAAATCACATGAGTTCAATTCCAGGACGCACAGGGTGGAGGAAGAAAGCTGGTCTCCACTTGTCCTCTGATTGCCACATGCTTGTCCTGGCATGCACACACCTGAACTCATAGACATCATACATGAACATACATACACCACGTGCACACTTGCAGTAAGTTTAAACATTTTTTTAGAGAAGAAGAGTATGTGTGTACACTTCTCAAGTGAAAGCCAAGTTTGTCTTTACAATAGCTCTGTATATGATTTGTGGCAGCTTCTGAAGTCAGATCTAAGGATATGGGGTGGGGTGGCAAATGAAATCATGGGGCATACCCATAGATCACAAGAGAGTTAAGACATACTTTTACTGTAATCAAATAATTTAGCTTTGTTTGTGAGATTCCCAGAAAAATTGCAGGGTTTCAGCTGAGAATGGACTAAGGCCTTCCTTGAAGGTCACACTTAGGACAAGCACAGTTCATGCCTATTTTCACATTCTTGTGTGAATGATCCCCACATGAAAGGCACACTGTTTCTATACAGGCAATCTTCACAGCAAGAAAGGCATGATGACTCAAAATAGCAACCCAGGCAAAGGCACAGAGGTAGGGGAGATGCTAAGGAAATAACGGTAAGAGGCTGGGGCTATGAGCTGGTTTATTTTCAGCATCTTTAAAAAAGATATTTTTTTTTTACTCACATATATGTATGTGTGCATGCCTGTGTCTGTGTGTATACCGTGTGTGTGGGTGCCTGTACAGGCCAGCAGAAGGTGTCAGACTTCCTGTAGGTAGAGTTCTAGGTGGTTATGAGGTGCTCAACAGGAACTAGGAACCCACTCTTAACCATTGAGCCATTTCTCCAGTCCTTGCTTCAGAATCTTTACAGGCCAGGCTAAGGGGTTTGACCATTGCCCTACAGGAAATAGGAAGTCGCTGACATTGGATACATGCAGGAGAGGAATGTGCCCATCATAACACTCTTGGATAATGGTATCTCTTAAGAGAAAAGAGCTAGAGTGAAGGTTGATGGGAAATACCAGTGTGTGAAATAACTAAGTCAAGCATGGACAGAGCAAGGCAGGGAAATGAATCGAGATAGTATTTGCAGCACCCAGTGCTCAGATGGTCATGTAGGACTGAGGCAGGATAGACAGACAGCACAATTCAAGGGACATGAGGAAAAAGGAACTTCACTCAGGAGTTTTATTGAAGTCAGCCTTAGTTAGGGTTTTACTGCTATAGACAGACACCATGGCCAAGGTAACTCTTATAAGGACAACATTTAATTGGGGCTGGCTTACAGGTTCAGAGGTTCAATCTATTATCATCAAGGCGGGAGCATGGCAGCATCCAGGCAGGGATGGTGCAGGAGGAGCTGAGAGTTCTACATCTTCATCTGAAGGCTGCTAGTAGAAGACTGGATTCCAGGCAGCTAGGATGAGGGTCTTAAAGCCCACACCCACAGTGACACACCTACTCCAACAAGGCCACACCTTCTAATAGTGCCACCTGGGCTGAGCATATACAAACCATCACCAAGTCCCTAAGAGTCAAGGCTTCTAACCTTACGTTCCAAGTGCCAACATTATACACATGGATTGCTACACTCAGCTTCTAAAAGGGTTCTAAAGATCTAGACTCAGGTCCTCCCACTTGGCTAGCAAGAACATCACCCACTGAAGCATGTTTACACACACATAGATACACACATACATACGTGCAAATAAAAATAAATCCTTTTTAAAGGGGCCAAAATGCATCGCCAAATGTCTGGATTAGTAAATGGTCAGCGCTGAGCTCCTGGCTGTTTTTGCTGATTGTAAGCACTCCATGAAACAAACAAACAAACAAACAAACAAACAAAAACCAATGGCATGTCCCAGAAGCTAACATTCAGCAAGTGCTGTGGACCTTACTAAATTTCCTGTTGCAACAATCAGAATCAGAAGGTAGGAGTGCCAACCAATCCAGACTCTAAAGTCACAGGAGTTGCAACTTGGGAAATGGGCTCTAGTAGCTCTGTACTCCATGAAAGGCGAAAGTGGGCATCAGTATCAAGTCAAAGGTTAGAGGTGACCAGGATTCACATTCCAGGGAACAGGAGCAGGAAGCATTGTACATAAGGCCAGTTCCCTAAAAGTCTCCCAGCTTAGGTTTTAAACGTTCTTGCAATTTTGCTTTCGCTGTGATTTTCCTTTTATTGTCATGGCAGGCAGCCACACTGACAGCGCGCATACTGTGAAACTGGCTAACACTGCAGATTCTTCTGGTGGGGGGTGGGGATGTTGCTGTTGCTCCATTTTAAACTGTACAGATTAGTGCCTTTAGTATATTACTACGCTACACAGTTCTGGTCATCGTCAAACCTTAGACCATCTCCTCACTCTGGAAACCTGAGGTCTTGGCAGTCCTCCCCCCTCCCAAACCCACCCCCCCAGCCACTGGCAATGGTTCTTGTCTTTTATCTGTTCAGTTTTAATATTTATTATGGCGTGTGTAAACATGCATGATATGGGGGCAGGCACAAATGACATGCCATGCACACAGTCAGAGCATGACTCTGCAAAGTCTCTCTTCCCCTCCATGTTTCCACAGGTTACAGGAATCCATGCAGCCTAGGCCCCTCGGCCTGCAAGGAGTCTCCACTGGCTGAGCCATCTTACAGACACACTTCTTGGGTCCTGAGAGTGGGATGTCAAGCAACGTAGAGCACACCACTACTAGGAGAGGCACATCTGTTTCCATAACAAATTACTTATCTCATTCTCCTCTCTAAATATTTTTATTCTTCAAAGTCCTTGAGGTTGCCTAAAATCCATGAGTTTGCATCACAAGATATATGTATGCTTACAAAAAACCCAGCTCTTTTGGTTCTTGCTTAATTCAGTTTATCTGCCATGAGAAGAGGTGAAAAATACCATGAACTACTAAGGTAGAAAACTAAGGAATCTTGTTAAAAGCTAGATGAGATGGCTTTCTACTGAATTAGTGTGTGGGATTTGCTTTTTGCATGACACAATAGGCTCTTGTCTAATTTTAGATTCG
>NW_022196913.1:65468561-65517824 GCF_008632895.1 Mastomys coucha
TTACTGAGCATACACAGAGACTGGAGATTTTATGACAAGGGAGAAGAAAAAAGAAGAGAAGGAATTGGTAGCTTGCGCTTTTGATCACTGATACAACCCCATCAAGAAAAACTCCACACAATGCCAGAGTGCTTCCTGAACAATGCTCACCAGTTGAGCTGAGAGACAGCGTGGTTCTAAGAGTGCCTGCCTGGTACCACATAAACTAGATGTGTTGTTGCATGTGTGCTGGCAGTCACAGCACTAAGGAAATAGAGCCGGGAGAACCAGGAGTTCAAGGATATCCTCAGCTATGTAGTGAGTTCAAGGCTAACTTTGGAAACCTGTAGCTCTTTAAAAAGACAAAGTTCATACACACATTTAAAAAGCATATATATATTTTATATTTTATACTCATACTGTACTCCATGAGGTCATTTGTTAACCTCCTAGTGACTTCGTAACCCCAGCATATTCGCCCATTAAGGGACTTCCACACACCCATTCTGGTCTGGGTAGCTCACTTGCTTTCAGTCCCTCATAATGTAAAGGAGGTTGTCAACTGTATCTCAAAGAGATTCTTTATTGTCACTCTGAGTGTGGTCCATGGGCCAACAGCACCTGCAGTCCCAGAGACCTCATCAGAACCACAGAGCCTCAGCCCCCCATCACACCTACAGAATCCCACCTGTCTTTTACCAGAAGGTTGAGTTGATTCTAAACTTCTAGGGGACTTGTTAACTAAACTCCATTCTTACTGTCTGGTCTTGGCAGTCATTCAAACGATCCCAACTGGAGGGCAAATACTTGGGGATCTAAATATTATTCTAAAATATTTATTTTGTGTGTATGGATGTGTGTCCCTAAGTGTATTTGTGTGTGCACATGTGTGTGCACATGTGTGTGCACGTGCACCTGGAGCCCAGTAGTCAATGTCAGGTGTCTTCTTTAATCTCTCTGTGCCTTGCTGATTGATGCAGGACCCATCCTCGAATCAGGAGCTCACTGATGGCAGCTGAGCTAGCTGGCATCCTCTTTAATGCTGGGATTGCCTGGCCCAGCTTGCACACAGGTTCCAGAGGCCGAACTCAAGCCCTCATGTTCAAGCAAGTGCGCTACTGACTTTGCCATCCTGCCCCCCACTCCATCTCATTTTGTGCAGTTTTGGAGACATCGGAAGAGGCTCATGCCCTGACCAGGATGGAATTCTACCAACTACAGAAAAGTGAATGTCCGTCATGGAAAGTTTGACTTCTAATCATGGCTTTCCCTTATAAAGGCAGGTTGTAATCACCACAGGAAACCAGAAGAAGTACCGGGGAGAAGTTAAAACCGCTAGAATTTCTGCCGAGTATTCAACACTTAGTACCTTGCTACACTTTTTATGTATGCACATACTGAGTGCTATACCAATTATAATAAGGATTTTTATAAAACCGAGGCATAAGATGGAGACAATCTGTGGCTTTTTCTTTTTTTCATTTATTATTTTCAGGACCCTAAAATTTTTCAATATGACTTTGTTTTTTACTTCATTTTCATTTCTGTTTGAATCTGGGTCTCATGTATCCAGGCTAGCTTTGAACCCTGAATCCCAAGTGCTGGGATTACAGGTGTATACACAGCATACTATTCAATGTAATTGCAATGGCCTTATTTTCTTGGGCAACAAAACCATGTCTTCCTGAAGTGTTCTCATTTTCTTGTCTCAGCCTCCCTTCTGTGGGGTTGCAAGCCTGAAATACCACACTTGGCCAATATCTTTTAAACCCTTATAAAAACATAATTAACACCCTTGCATAAGTCAACACGCCAGGCCCACTTTGCCCAACACAAAAAAACACCCAACTAACAGAGATATTGAGTTTTGCAACAGCTTTCTTGCAAAGCAGCCAAGTATGATTACCAGTCTGTCTCTAACCAGCATTCCCACGGATGGCTTAGGGCTATCTATCTAAAGAAGCAGGGTATGCTCGGGAGAAATGAAGGGGAACAGTCAGTGAACTGCACAGCTCATCAACCTTCTAGACTCTTCAGAGACTGCTACAAAGGGAGATCTCCTGACACACACTTCTGTGGGTCTGACGGAAGGCCTCCGATCCTGTATGATGCTCTGTGCTGTCTCCTCTGAAGGACTCCTTAGGCAGCCATTGCCACCATCACCCATAGCAGAGAGATCAGCTACAGCAAAGCTCGTGGGGTGTGCGCTTAGCTGCAGGACCTGTAAGTCGGTGACGCTAAGCAGCTCACAGCAAACATAGCTGGAGCGAATGTTCAGGCCTTCCTTCAGTTTTATGCCCAAGCTTTTTCAGGACTTTCTGATTTTCTCTGTGGATTTTCAGAAGCACAGGTCACACAGCATAAAATTTTTGGTGTGGTTTGGTTTGTGGGGATTGATGTGTTCTAATTGATGGCTTGAGTGATATTTGAGCTTACATAGTCATTGATTGAATAGAATTTTTGATTCAAAATCAGTCATCTCTTTGAGGTTAACATCAATGCATAATGTGTGGAAATCCAATGGGGAAATGCTTTCTAGAGAGCTGAGCCAGGCCACGCCCACAGCCAGAGTGCCTCTACCTCCTCTACCAGCAATTTTCATTTTTATTTTAATATTTATTTTATGTATGTATTTGCCTTCATGCATGTGTACACCATGTTCTCACCTGGTGCCCTCGAAGGTCAGAAGATGGCATTGGATCTCCTGGAACTGGAGTTATAGACAATTGTCAGCCATTATGTGGTTGCTGGGAATTGAACCCAGATCCTCTGCAAGAGCAGTCAGTGCTCTTAACCACTGAGCCATCTCTCTAACCTCCTTGTTTCTTTTTTCATGATTGTTTATGTTTCCTTTCATTTCTGAGTTTAAATTGCTTTATTTGTTTCTTTATTATAATATTTCCTTAAAGATAAACTATTCCCCCCTACTGGAGCACCGAGGTCAACGTCCCCTCATCCCCACAGCTTTGCATCACCAGGTTTCAGCCATCAGTGACCAAAGCCCTAGAAATAAGCTTTCCCAGCATTACTTTAGCTATTTTGGTCCCAGAGTAGGAATCCCCTTTCCAACTCAAAAGTCAGAATGCAGCATCTCTGCTACTTTAAGATTTTTTTTTTCTTTTTAATCACATGTATGGGCAGGGGGAGAGTGGTCACACATAAGCACAGGCACCTAGGGTGTCCGGAGGCATTGGGTGCCCTGAAGCTGGACTTGCAGGTAATTGTGAGCCACCTGACATGGGTGCTGGGAATGCACTCAGATTCTCTGCAAGGCCAGAGCAGTGCATGTGCTAAACTGCTGAGCCCTCACCTCTCTGCAGCCTTCCTCCCCCTCAGTACTTTAATGCACGCTTTAGATGATAACAAAGGCAGAGCCTTCACACTGCCCACAAGCTGCCTGCATGACAGAAAAGAAACTGCGTCCCAGAAAAGAAACTGAGCTGCGCGCAATGTTTTTGTGTTGTCCAAAAGTCTCACTGCATTTTTGCTGTGCAAAATGCTGTCTTCCCTCTGACTGTTCTTTGATATTTCTGGCTAGTGCTTATTAAAAGAACAATGTAAACAGCAAAGGCAATCTATCTTTGCATCTGTTTAGGGGTTGTGAAGGCCCTGTGTCCTATATTTCCCTATTCCATTTGACTCATTTCAGGGTGACTCACTCTTTAAATTCCTTAGAGCACTCGCTCTTGAAAAACCCTGTAGACCATGGCGAGTGCCTGGGATTGCCCTGCAGTACCTGACAGAATTCAATTACCTCCTTAAGTCACAGTGGTGTCTGCTTCTCCAGCCATGAAATCCAGAGAAGCTTAGAGTGTAATCCCAAAACTCAGGAGGCAGAGGCAGGAGAATCTCTGTGAGATCAAGTTTAGCCTGGTCAACATAGCCTGTTTCAGGTCATCCAGAACTGTATAGTGAGACCCTGTCTCAATAAAGAAAGAAAGAAAGAAAGAAAGAAAGAGAGAGAGGGGGAGAAGGAAGGAAGGAAGGAAGGAAGGAAGAAAGGAAGAAATAATAGAATTATGGCAATTGTCTCAAAAGACTGATAGAACAGTTAAATGAGACCAGTTATTGAAAGTTCTTAATATGTGGCCTGGCACAAAATAAACACTGTCAGCTTCTAAATCAAATGTCCTTTCTCCAAGCCCTTCAGCCCCTGTAGATAATCCCATGTGCCTCCTGCTTGTTGAGAAGACAACTATTCCAGTAGCCTTCTTGCTTATCCTGGACCCTGGATGTTTTATCTGCCTCTTACTTCTATTGCAAGGAAAGAAGTTCTTCCTTGCCAAGACTACCCTGGCTTTTAAATTTCCTTCCTCCTTCTCCCCTTCTCCCCCCCTTCTTGCTTTGTCCTTCCTTTCTCGTATTCTCTCTACCACCCGTTTTCTTTCTTCCCTTCTTTCCTCTGTCTTTCCCTCCCTCTGGCTTGGAACTTTTCTCAGTTCTTTCTTAGATGAGTTCATCGCCCCACCCCCATCCTGCCACCCAATCCCCACGGGCTTCACCCTGTTTTCATTGGGAGCAATTCTTTCTTGCCCTGTTGCAACAAATCAACCTTAAACACCATGTTTCTATTATCTCTTGCTACATAATAAACTATTCCACTTCTTAGTGGCTGCTCTGCCCCTGTTAACACTTAATCACAGATGGCGCTGATTCGACAAAGGTGTGGACAACTAAACAACAGTGTATCAGTTATTTTGTTGTTGTGATATAAACACTGTGACCAAAAGCAAACCATGGAAGAGCTTATTTAGCTTTGCAATTCCAGAGGGAAGACAGCCCATCGCAACAAGGGAGACTTGACAAGCCGAGAGACAAATATCTCTACCCATAAACAGCAGAGAGAGGGAGAGATAGAGGATAGATAGAGGTAGATAGATAGATAGATAGATAGATAGATAGATAGATAGACAGACAGATAGATAGATAGAGAGAGATAGGTAAGTAGATAGATAGATAGATGATTGATAGATAGATAGACAGATAGATAGATAGGTAAGTAGATAGATAAGTAGATAGATGATAGATAGATAGATGATAGATAGATAAGTAGATAGATAGATAGATAGATAGATAGATAGATAGATAGATAAGTAGATAGATAGATAGATAGATAGGCAAGTAGATAGATAGATAGATAGATAGGCAAGTAGATAGATAGATAGATAGATAAGTAGATAGATAGATAGATAGATAGATAGATAGATAGATAGATAGATAGGCAAGTAGATAGATAGATAGATAGATAGATAGATAGATAGATAGATAGATAGATAGATAGGTAGGTAGAACAAACTCTTAATGCTTACCCCAGTGACATATTTCCTCCCCCAAGGCTAAGCTTCCTGAAGGTTCTGCAAAACTACCCAAAACAGCACCTTCAAAGAGTTCAAGTGTTCAAGAACCTGCCTAGGGGAATAGTTCTCATTCAAACTGCCACAGGCAGTGAGCACTGGGGACCCTGGTGGCTAGTGTTCTGTTTGCTTTTCACCAGAGAGGAAAGGCAGTGCCATGCTTTGCTATCTCAGGCAAAGTTTCTATGTACAAGTAACTAGGGTTGACTCTAGGTGTTCAGAAAAGAAAGTCATTAAAATGACATTTCAGAGTTAGAAAAGCAGCATTGCTGATGTTGAGCGTCAGGGACAACACCTAAAATCAGGCCCCAGAGCACCCTAAAAAGTCAGGATTCCTACTTTGTCAGAAACCATCTAGGAAAGGCTATGGCAAGCAAATGAGTTTCCTGGAGATGGCCCACCGGCTCGCATGGCTGCGGTGGGCATACTCTGGAGAGGCACAGCAGAGACTTCATCCCAAGATTGCTTCTTACTACTCCAATGCCTTTCCTGTCATTACATGGCCTAACGACTCCTGGGCATCAGCCCATGCTATTGGGCAAATTTCCTGCAGAGCAACATGAAGGTGAACTTTCATGAATTAATGCTGCTAAGATGAATTAATGACTTTATAGAATTTCTGATTTGATTCAAATAATTTTAGGAATTCGATTTAAGGAGATGGTTTTAGTTGTATTGCCAGAAAGATGTAATAAAGTTAGAATCAAAAATAGAATGTGGCCCCCTCCTCATAGAATAGTAAGTAAAGGCTGCATAATAAGGAATACAATAAGCTTTCATAAGCTTTACTAAGAAGAGAAAGAGACTTGGGACAAATTTGTGATCGAGGAAAAACATCCATTCTAGGTCAGGACCAAGGCTGAAGCCACAGGTGTGCACTATGATAAAGCAAGGCCATGTGGCCTGTTGCTTTGAACTTATAATGGCCTCATAGAATGAAACACTGCTTTGAACTTACTATAGATATCTTTCTGTAACTCCCCTTTTGTGTAACACTTATTTATGAGGCAATTTTATAAAGAACTTTTGTCTAAGAAGGTATAAAAATGCTGAAAGAAAAATAAAGTGTAGCATTTGGGGCTCAGTCCCATCTATCAAATGTACATATATTTGTACCATACAAAATATATGTATATTTATATATGATATATATATATTCACCAAATATATCTATATATGTCTGTCTACATGTATGTGTATAGCTATATGTGTATGAATATAAATATTCATGAACACTTGAGTTAATGAAGCAGGTGGTTAGGCCAAAGTGTGTGTGTGTGTGTGTGTGTGTGTGTTTGTATTTATGTGTGTGCTTCATTTTCTCCCTTTCTTTTTTTTTTTTTCTCTCTGGCTTATGAAGTTAACAAATTCTGAGTCTCTCTATCTTGGTCATCAAGGGGCCCTTGAGCCAGATAGGAAAGAGCTCAGAAAACCAAGCTTTTTTTCTTAATCCCTGCTTCTATCAGTGGGAGTTACACTGCCAGAAGCCAGCGACTTTTGGCTACAGAATTGCAAAGAGTTAAAGAAGGTAGAAATTGCCAGAAGTAAGCAGTTTTGGCTATACTCTCTGAGTCTATACCCCGCCCCCTTTTCACTGCCTTCCTCAGTTTACCCTGTAATGCTGAGTTGAACTCCAGCACTATTTCCTTACACCATCAGCACACCCCAGTGATTCAAACAGTATGGGCATACCCCATATGCTCTGTCTCTGTCTCTCTCTCTTTGTCTCCTTGTCTCTGCCTCTCTCTGTCTCTCTCTATTATTCTGTCTCTGTGTAGCTCTCTCTAATTTTCTGTCTCTGTGTATCTTTCTTTTTCTCTTTCTGTTTCTCTCTCTTTGTATGTGTGTTTCTCTCTTTGTCTCTCTGTCTCTATCTCTCTATCTCTCTATCTCTGTGAATCTCTTTTTCTTTCTGTCTCTCTGTCTATCTCTGTTTGTGTACCTCCCTCCCTCCTCTATATATTTCAGCAGGGTTTTTTTTCCCTTTTAAAAAGACATTTGTTTTTCCATGTGTTTGCTGGTCAGAAGACAACTTGCATGGATCAATTCTCTCCTTCTGCCATGTAGGCTTCATGAGTTGACCTCAACAGTTCCTTCCCCAAGACAACTGAAAAGCAAGTGGTTGGTATGGGTGTGTCCGATGTGTGTGGCATCACATTGGTGCAGCCAACCTGCACAAAATACTGTAAATTTCCAATATGTGAGTTCTACTTTGATGAGACAAGAAACAAGAATCTGGAAATAACCCAGACATAATAAAGGCTTTGATTAAAAAAAATGTAGGATAGCCAAAGAGAATGCCATTGCCAGACTTCCACTCCTTTCCTATTGGCTGGCCTGCCATTTCACTAAAGCTATTCCATGAGGGTAAATGTGATTCTTCACTCACAAGGCATTCCTGCATCTATGTAGGGAAGTTAAATTGTTCTTTGGCCATCAGAAACAAGAGCTGGAGAACAAATTCCTGTCTGAATGATTTGTTAAGGAGATTTCTCCAGAGAAGCCAGGTTAGTAAGCTGGGAGAAAACACAGGAAGAGAAAGAAATCAAGTGGGGCAGGACTCAGTTTCTAGGCAAGACAAATAGAATATATCCCACCTGATTACACGAGGGATCTGGGGGCAGAGTTGAGGTTCCAGACCTAATGCTCCCTAAGGCCAGGGTACAGATAGTCTACACAGAAGCACCATAAGCAGTAAGGTGTTACAGGATATTTGAACCTCTCCACATCCTCAGGTCTCAGTTCTCATAACATCCTGTTTCTACTGACTCTTACCTTCCTTCCCCATGTTTTACAAGCTCTGGGATTCTGCCCATGTTCCCCAAAGCTCTCATGACAATCTGAAGTCACTAAGTAATGTCTTGGAGTGCCTTTTCTGACTGAAGGAATACATGTAACCTATCAGAGACTTCATGTGTCTCTTCCAGCCAAAATGACTGCTCTTGCACAAACAAGATGTCCCATGTTATAAAAGGTCAAACATAACCTTTAGATTCCAAAAGGACAAGAGGTTGAAGCAGGGGGATTGTGAATTCAAGGATAGTCTGAGAGACACAGCAAGACCCTATCTTAAAACACAAACAAACAAACAAACAAACCAGGGCTGGTGAAATGTTTCAGTTGGTAAAGGTACTTGCTGGCAAGGTTCAATCCCAGCAACCACATAGAAGTAGAAACCCAACTCCTACAAGTTGTCCTCTGATCTTTACACAAACACACACACACACACACACACACACACAAATTAATAATGAAAAATAATTTTTAAAACAAGCAAAACATTTAGGAAAGTTAGCTCCAAATAAACAATATTGGTTTGTTGTGTTGCTGTTCAATCCCCAGCAAACACTGGGACTGTTTTCTATACCCCACTTTCCATATCAGCAACCCCTGAATCACCTGTACACAAACTCTGTTAAGAATAGAGTCTGCCTATTACCAGGTCTTCCAGATAATCCCTGTACAGACCTCAGCAAAAGGATGATGCTGTATCCAAGGGCAGCATGAAGCTTGCCTCGATGTGGCTATACCATAAGGAGCAGGGTACAAACTCTCAGGAATAAAGCCTTGCAGCAGGTTAGAGATAATTGGAACTGCCTTCCCTTCTAAGGATCAGGAAGGGAAGTGGAGGCTGATGAAAGAGCTCATATATGATAATGTCTGCAAATGTCTTTGTTGATAGAAAGACATTTCTCTTAAGAGATTTGAGGAAAATGAGAAAGGCATGTAGTGGTCATATAAGACAGGGAACTTAACTTCTTGGCAAAACAGGAAAGCCAGTCATCATCTAGGGAAACTTAAGAAGGCTCCTGAGTGGCACTGATTGTTCCATTGACATCTCTGATGGTGAGTTAAAGCTAGAACTAATCGACACAGTTGTGTGCATCATCCAGCAGTCACTAATGGTCTCAAGGGAAGATACCTAGAAGCTGAGGATTTACGTTGAATCATGATTGCACATTTGCCTACTGAGTAAATCCCTGAGAAGAGGTGCCTACAGAAGTCCTGACGTGTGCAAGAGGTAACTAAAAGGATGAGCCATCAAGTCTAACGTGAGCAGAAATGAAAGTGAGGACATGATAAAGCACCTGAAGGTGAACACGCATTGGGTCAAAGAATGACTCTGGCTAGAGAGGTGGCTCGGAATTAACAGATTGACAGTACTAGATGCTCTTGCAGAGGATCAGAGTTTGATTCCCAGCACCCACATGATATCCCACAACTACCTGTAAGTCCAGCTCCATAGGCTCCAACGCCCTCTTCTGGATGCTAGGATGATCTGCATGCACATGGACATCTATACTCAGAGACACACAAATACACAGAAATAGCGAATAAAGTAAATCCTAAAGAAAAGAATGACAGTCCTAATTAAAGTTAAAGAGTTGTTGGGATGGAGTTGAGAGGTAGAAGGATTAGAGGTGATGGCCACATAAACATCTGGGTACAGATGCTGGTTGTAAGCTCTCACGAATGCGTCTTGCTGGAATGTTAATAACGAGGTCACAGCAGTGAGTAGCTTAGCAGTATAAAACAAAACAATGAAAGAAGTGATTGAAACTCATGTGCGAGATTAAGCCTCCACGTGGTTGTAGAAATCTTAAGGAGTAGAGGTTGAGTTCTGAATGGCAGGCTTTCTATCTCAAGAATTCTACGTGGTGTGACATGTTTAATCACCCAGTACACATGTACATGATATGACATGTTTATCTGTACAGTACATGTCTACATGATGTGGCATGTTTGACTATACTGTATACATCTACGTGGTGTGACATGTTTATCTGCACAGTACATATGTACATGGTATGACATGTTTATCTACACAGTACACGTCTATATGATATGACATGTTATCTAAACTGTACACATCTACATAGTGTGACATATTTACACTATACACACCTACAAAGTGTGACATGTTTATCTACACTGTACACATCTACATGATTTGACATGTTTAAACTGTACATATCTACATGGTGTCATGGTGTGACATGTTTATCTACACTGACACGAGAAGGTGTCTTAAATACTTTCCTGAGGTCACTGGTAGTGAGGAGCTGAGCTGGAATTTGAATCAAAGTTCATCTTGGTCTGAAGATTATTGAATTATTTCAGTACACTGCATGCATTCTGCTTTTATTGTAAAGGCCAAGCAAAAGTGGATCAAATCATGGCCCATATTTCAGCTCGTGAACTCTGAGCCCTGAAGGCAAATAAAGGAATTGTTGAAATGTCCAAAGAACGGAGGAATCTGGCCCTTGGAACCCTCAGTCTCATGGATGCCATTAATTTCTGGACATGTTCAATACAAATGTGATTTAACAGAAGCACAAGGGGCTTCAGAAAGGAAAGTACATAATTGAAACTCAGAATCTCAGAGCCAGGAGCAAGCTAAACAAGGCTTTTGCTCAACTTAATTCTTTCCTTGGAAAACACATTCGAAAATGGTAAATGGCTTACCTCATGCCACAGAAGTTAAACCAGGTCACCCAGGACAGTCAGCCCATGGCATCACATAGAATGGAATTCAACTTCTCTGTTCCAAGAGTGCATCTTGGCTTAGACCAACAACCAAGCCAACCACTTTGCTTGGGCATCTCTTCCTGTTTGGCACTCCTGACATTCCACGTTATGATTTTGCAGATGTCCAGCTGCCTTCAAGTCCAGGAACAGCTTCTTGATAGGAACGATTAATGTCACTCACCTGCTGTAAACAAGGGCTCAGATCTTGGCAGAACCCATCTTCCTTATGGGATCATTTTCAAGATGTACTTGAGAAACTGGAAGGCTGGGTGCCTGCTACCAAGAAGGAAGTCCCTGGTGATGGGTCCGAGCTTTTCAGAGAAGTGGGGTTTGACAATGGGGTGTGCTTTGTACCTTCCAGGATCATGACTCCACAAGGAGCTGGCTAGAGGAGGATGCTCAGAAAAATTGGGAAATTGCTTTCTTCTTTATATGACTTGCTTCAGTAATAATTGATAGAGGCTCATCACCATTACTAAACATTGTGTTAAGCATCCTTGACGACATCAGCTTTCTGAAACTGGGGATTATTGAGGCAAGTGGCAGTGTAGGGCTTCATAAATAATGAATTACTAGTCACGGATGAATACAGATAACCTGTAATCAGAAGACAGATGGTAATTAGAGGCAACTCTTCTTTTGATTCAATTAAGCACCTGAGGAAATGGGTTTTGATTTAGATTTGTGTTTGAATGCTACAGTAGCCTTTAAAACAGGAAAAAGTGACAGCCCTGTGCATAAAACATCTCTGACAAATCTGCAGGAGAGCTTTCTCTACTATGGGCCAAATTAAAAGTAAATTAAAAGAAAATACTCATCACATATTACTGTTGGCAATTATCATTGATTAACTGGGAAGGGTGGGTGGGACAGAAAGATTGTATTTCTAAATCTGATCTTCCCCCACCATTGGTGAAGACTCTGCTCTAACCAGTCTGACCAACTAGAAACCTAGGGTCAGGAAGCTGATTGGCACCTGCCCAGAGAGCGGGGGTCAGGTTGACACAAATCCTCATTTTCCAAGCCACTGTTCTCTGCCTACAGCTGTGCTTCCCTATGTCCCAGAGGTATGCAGACAGCAGGGATGAAAGGCAGGAGGTCCTCCATGCTGGCTCCTCTGCAGCTCTGCTGTTGTGTCAGAAGCAGATGTGTCCCTCCAACAAGACAGGTGTTTAGACAGAGTCAGAAATGTAGTTAACCTCCCAGGCCAAAGGTATTGGGTGGCAGCATGAATTTTAAAGGGAAGTCAAACTCATTATTCCTAAAGACTGATCAGAATTTTGGGAGCCAAATCCTTTGGTGATTTCTCTAAACCCAGTACTGAGAATTCACCAGCTACACAGCCTACAAAGATAAATAGTAGCAATTATGTTCACATTTGGTTGTGGTAGTGCCCAGTTGTGGTCTCAGCACTCAGAGGCCAGGCAGGAGGATCAAGAGTCAAAGACTGCCTAGGCTACATAATGAAACTCTGTCTCAAAAATCACTTAAATAATAACAGTGTCCAATACAGAACTGGTATATTGCTTCACATTAGGAGACACATACCCTTTGAGAGGCCAGAGTGGCAAGGGTTTATTTTAATTTTTAAAGTACGTATTTAAATATGTAATCAGCTTATCATTTATTGAAACGAGTGTAGTTTCCTAGCATAAGCCTGTTTTTTGTTTTGTTTTGGTTTTGTTTTTGTTTGGTTGGTAGGTTTTTTTTGTTTTGTTTTGTTTTGTTTTGTTTTGTTGAGACATTGTTTCTCTGTATAGCCCTGGCTGTCCTGGAACTCACTCCATAGACCAGGCTGGCCTCGAACTCAGAAATCCGCCTGTCTCTGCCTCCCAAGTGCTGGGATTAAAGGCATGCGCCACTACCACCTGGCAAAGCCTGGTTTTGAGAAATAGTTTTAGGAATATCAAGTTAGAAATATAACCAAATAAAAGACGGTACTCACATGTGGCTGAGGTTTTACAAGAAACGATTTTGTTCTTGTGTTTTACACACTTCATAAAGGTGCCTGTGTTTCTCTAGAAACTATGTAAAAATTTATGTGAGTCAATGGGACTGATATGGATTTGGTTTAGGGTTTCAACACTTTACCCTTTGAACTAAATAATCTCAGGACTTGGATATTGTAGGATTAAAGTCTGAAATTTTCTTCCTCTGAACATTGAATGATGGAACTGTCCGTGTTGTAATGGTACAGCTGCTCTGAACAGAATATTTGTAGCATGGGTTTTAGCAAATACTATAAATAAGATTTTGACTTTACCTACTCTAGATACCTAGTTAGTAAATACTTTCCAGAATAAAATTGCACTAATTTTTCTTTTTCAGTGTTGATGATCAGACTCAGGGCTTTATGCACGCTGGGTAAGTATTCCACCAAGACCACCCAGCCAGACGACCAGCCCCCAGGTAGTAAAGTTCCCGTGCAAAAATTGCTGGATCTCTGTACAACCAGAAACATCCATGCACATATTTGCTTAAGATGACAGGGACAAGACAGCATGATCTAGGACCTATAAAAAACCAGAGAGTATTAAGTATTAATATTTAAGTAAAACAAAACACTTTTTAAAAAATGATTTATTACCGGGCTGTGGTGGCACACGCCTTTAATACCAGCACTTTGGAGGCAGAGGCAGTTGGATTTCTGAGTTCGAAGCCAGCCTGGTCTACAGAATGAGTTCCAGGACAGCCAGGGCTACACAGAGAAACCCTGTCTCGAAGAAAAAAAAAAAAAAAGATTTATTTATTTTTATTTTGTATGCATTGGTGTTTGCCTGCCTGTATGTTTCTAAGAAGGAGAGAGAGAAAGAGAGAGAGAGAGAGAGAGAAGGATAAAGGGAGGGAGGAAGGGAGGGAGAGGGAGGGAGGGAGGGAGGGAGAGAGGGAGAGAGAGACATAAAGAAAGGAGAAATTATATAAGGTCAAGCATAGCTCTAATCTTAGTCCAGAAGAGGGAAAATTCAGAGTCAAAGGCTTCCTTGGAAATAGAAAGACTTCAAGGCCGGTCTGTATTACATGGAAACCTACCTCAAAGATCTTCTACCCTCTCTCTCCCCCTCTAAGAGGAGAGAAAACACCAGAAGGTGTTAAGTTGGTGGTAGGACACTTTTCTAGGGTACCCTAGGTCCTGGGTTTAATTCCCAGTAAAACACAAACACATTCCGGGATGGGGTGTTGGGGTGAGAGTTTCAGAAAGTGCATAAATAGTCTACATCTGCCTGCTTGAATGTACACTTCCACATCCCCACAGGCTGAGTTTGTCATTGCAGGGCATCTGATTCCAAGGGACCCCTTTATCACTGGGTTGTTGTTGTTGTTGTTGTTGTTGTTGTTTTGAGACAGGGCCGCTCTACATAGCCCTTGCTGTCCTGGAACTCACTATGTAGACCAGGCTGGCCTCTGCCTCTCGAGTACTGGGATTAAGTGCTAGCCAGCATGCCCAACCTCATCACTGGTTTTAAGTACATACCTGTTGTCTTAGTTAGGGTTTCTATTCCTGCACAAACATCATGACCAAGAAGCAAGTTGGGGAGGAAAGGGTTTATTTGGCTTACTTCCATATTGCTGTTATCACAAAGGAAGTCAGGACTGGAACTCAAGCAGGTCAGGAAGCAGGAGCTGATGCAGAGGCCATGGAGGGATGTTCCTTACTGGCTTACTTCTCCTGGCTTGCTCAGCTTGCTCTCTTATAGAGCCCAAGACCTCCAGCCCAGGGATGGCACCACCCACAAGGGGCCCTACCCCCTTGATCACTAATTGAGAAAATGCCCCACAGCTGGACCCTATGGAGGCACTTCCCCAACTGAAGCTCCCTTCTGTGATAACTCCAGCCTGTGTCAAGTTGACACACAAAACTAGCCAGTACACCTGTGATTAGTGGATTACACCCTGACCATAGGGTGGGTAGCCAAACAGCACTGATGAAGCTGAGTCACAGTTCTTCATGAGATTCACCGTTGAAGTAAGTTAGCAGCTGCGGGACTTCCAACAGCACAATTCTAGAGAACCTGCTAGGCAGTGCTGTCCAATGTGACATGTGTGACGCCTAGGTGTCAGATGAGGAAAGCAGAACAATGACTCTTCTAGGTTGTTTATCTAACAACAAAACCAGGATTATAATCTAATGGCTTATCTGCCTTCAGTAGATCCCTACAACTACTAAAAAACGTTGTTATCCATAATTCAGCCCCTTACCCTACTGATTCATATGCATTTGCTCACTCTTAAACATGGAGAATAAAACAAGCTGTGAGCTTTGCAGGACCTGCCTAGATGCCATGTTGGTCAAATACTAGGAGCTTCCGAGTCGTGGAAAGTCAGATGTAAGGGGCTCCTGTTTATTCCCGGTGAGCAGGCTTAGCTCAGCCCACTGGCATCTTCCCCAGGCAGGTGTCTAGGTAGAGGGTTTCTAGACTTTAAAGAGACATGTCAGTGTGGCCAAATGGCTCCCAAAGGTCCTCACTGTTATTTTGTGGTTAGAAGTGCCAACCACAGAGAAACAATCAGGTCTGTTTCTCAACAAGAAGTTCTGGTTGTTGCTCCTTTTTCTGGGCTACAATTCTCTTCTTGCCCCGGACCCAACAATGGCATGCACACCTACAAAACAAAACTGGTTTTATATTTGGAGACCAGATGGTAATCTTTGTTCATTTTCTGTGGCTATAATAAAATATCTATGAGTGGGTAGTTTATAAAGGCAATAGGTTTATTTAGGTCACTGTTTTGAAGTCCAAGATCAGGTGGTCTCACTTGTTCGGCCTCTCACATAACCTTTTGTGGTCAATGGTATCTAGGCAGGGACATAATAAGAGGCAAGACAATCCACATGGAAGATAGGAATCACAATGCTGGGGCAGGGCCAAGCTCATTCTTTTATGACAAGTCACCCTCTGGGGAACAATTCTTGGAAGACAGTATTGACTCCAGGAGCCCAACATTTATCCATTTGTGAAGCCAAACACTATGAATGCATTGCCTTCTACTGGACCCACCTCTTAAAGATCTCACTACCATAGTACCACCACTCCAGGGCAGCTCCCAGCATATCAGTGCTCAGGAGGAAACCATATTCAAACCATCACACCGCCTATACCTTCTAGGCCTGTGCCCAACATCATGTAAGCTTTCCCAGTGAGATGTGCTATTACTCTGATGCTCCAGAAACCCAAGTGTTTTTCCACTGAAACATATAAAGGCTTGTTCTTCACATTGCAAAAGACGTCTAGCCAGAAATGGTGAGAGGTCCATATAATTGAGGCTTCTCTCCTAATCAATGGGATCAATCGATTCAGGTATTCACTGCTTTGGGAGTTGATGGGATATCTCAAGAATGGTTCTCATATAAAAGCCAGTTCAATCCGGCGAGGGTCACTCCATATCTAGTCCATCTAGAAATCCTTCCTAAGAGGCCTGACAATTACTGATGCTATGCATGAAATCTTGTAGCCTTCAGAGCAAGCATGTGTTCTTCATCAATTACTCAATGAACTAAATTACCACCATTCAAATGTGGTTAAAAAAAGAAAGAAAGAAAGAATGAGAGAGAGATTGTTTCCTCACACTCTTAGGACCTATTCCAAGAAGGTACATTCCCAGAAACTTCTATTCAAATCTTCTGATATTCTTCTCCATTCTTAGGCAGAGAGACTTCTAGATTTTGGGTCTATAATGTCCCCAAAAGACCCTGTACTATCTCCAACTTGCACCATCATAAGCCTTACACCAAAGGGTTAACTGAGAATGGACTAAATCTTCCAAAACCAAAACTGTGAGACAAAATTAAACTCTGGAAGCTCTTGCTCTGTTTTCCGTCTTTACTCTCACCTCTTGCTTCCTCCCACCCCCATCCTTTCCCCTCTCTCCATGCGGCCATGGCCAGCCTCTACTTTTCCTCTCTCTCTCCCTCTTCCTGACCCCTCTCCCCCCTCTTTTCTACAATAGAGCTCTAAAACCATAAAAAAATTAAACTCTGTCTTTAAATTGATGATGATCTTAGGAAACCAATATCAAGATTCAGTCCCATTCTGCCCACTAGAAAGGCTCTCCATCCTCGAAGCCCTCTGATGAAACTCTTTGATTGTTCATTCTGGTTGGGTTGGCAAGCAGAGCAGAAACATCTATGAGAAGAGCTGGCTTGAATTTGTAAGAAGTACTCAGTTGCAAGGAGTTCTGCACACACTTGCAAGTGTAAGTTGGACGGAGAGGTAATAGTGCAGCAGTGGGTGACACATCTGGAGTATAAAGTGTGCACTTGTGTAAATCCCATTTCTTAAGGCTTACTTAAGCCTATTCCTATTACAGCTATATAGGACCTATTCCAATTCTGGGCATAGAAGGCCCAGAATCATAGCTATCTGAGCCAGATAGCATTAGCTCATGGTAATGCATTTATACCAAATGTACAAGCAAGACAGGATTCCTCTCTCAGAGAAGTGGTTCACTTCAGATAACTGCATGGCACTGCTCTGTAATCCCTAGAGTCCTTCTTACACTTTTCCTGTAAGGGATTACAGAGGAGCTTCATAGTCTCTGATGTGCTGAGGGTACTCTAAGAACTGTTGACGATTCTGACCCAGAAGAGGAGAGAGGAACAGGCCCACTGGAAGGTCCTATCTCTGGAGTCTACACCAGGCTAACAACATCTGGAGCCACCTGCTTAGTTTGTCCAGATAATATACCCAGTATCCAAAGAAACTCACCACGCACCAAACCTTTTTCTTGGTAAATGACACATTATTCAATAATTGGTATTTTTATGGGAAAATACAAATTCCCACAACATTTGTCCAACCCTTGCTGCAATAGAAGCCATGCAAATGTTTTGAGATATCTTTAACTCATGTTTAATTAGGACTGCTGGTGAACCTGCTGGCTTCTACACTCTGGGTCTATCAGCATAATATCATAGTGGGATTATCATATCTATCAGCATAATATCATAGGTTGGGATTCGGCACACACTTTCTTTCTATCTATCTATCTATCTATCTATCTATCTATGTATCTATCTATCTATCAATCTATCTATCTATCTATTTCATGTATATGAGTATCTTGTCGCTGTCTTCAGACACACCAGAAGAGGGCATTGGATGCCCATTACAGATGATTGTGGGCCACCATATGGTTGCTGGGAATTGAACTCAGGACTTTGGAAGAGCAGACAGTGCTCTTAACCACTGAGCCATCTCTCCAGCCCAGGTATACACTTTCAAACTGTGATTCAGCTATAGCCTTTGAAGACTCAACCCTTGCACAGTCAGGGCTGATGGCTCTCTGAAGCAGAGTGGCAAGAATTTATGGCTGATCCCATCAAGTGTAAGCAAAGATTTCCAGTGTTCTCCACTTAACAGAATGGGTAAAAATCATTGGCAACTGGCAGTCTATCCAGTCAAGACCAGACAGTACTTAGTGACAGCAAAGAGTCCACACCAGAACAACCCCTGTGGAGATTGGTAGCCCATAGCCCCACCTGTTCTCAATGGAGCACAAGCCCAATAAAGCTGTAACAGGACTCCTTGATCTTCCTAGGCTGGTAGGCTCAGAGGCCACAAAACTATTTAAGTTAATCAATCCCAAAGTGAATGAACTCCACATAAAAGAATATCAAACAACAAGGACCATGTTAGAATAGCTGCTTGATGCGTATTTTCCTCCATTCATAAAATTTTCAATAGATGTAAATCCTCAGTGTTTGACTGCAACACAATCGGAAATTCTCCCCAAAATGGAATTTCGCCTTCATTCCTTTCAAGTAGATGTCAGCCAACATCAAACCCCAAGGAAGTTATTATATATCATCTTTCTTCATATCGAATGGCTCCTCCCAGTACTGAATGCAGCTGTTAGGAGGAACTTAACAACATATACATCATCTAAATGTTATACCTGTCCCTGTCCACCTCGTGCTTGGACCGTGGTACCCTGAGCATCAAAGTGATGGCATAGGCATTGTGGAAACTATTGTCTTTCTTCTCCATAAGAGGCACAGCTTCCTCTGTCAAGAATAAGGCTTTTCAAGGTGTTTACGAAGTTCACAGTGTCTGTAAGAGTTCTTTAAATCTCTCTATCTAGCCCTCCCCAGCGACTGGGACCCTGGTCAGAACCCAGGTTTTCAATGAGACACTAATTCAGACTGTAAAACCAGCAGATACATCTTCAATTAGACTCTGGAGTAGCTTTGCTAGTTGGATTCTAGTTGCTTTACTGTACCTCATACCATAAGACAATACTCAGTCTGAGATTCTAGGAACTCACCCATAAGACCAGCAGAAGCACACAGCTGAGTTGCTACATCTGGCCCACTCCACTCTGCATTTCCAACAAAATACAGCTGTGTAAAGAAGTCTGGCACCCAGGACCCAGCCACAGATCCCCAAGCAAAAGGCAAGTGTATGCGATAGCCGACAACGCAAAGCAAACGTAGCACCACAAATGAGTTCAGATACCAGTAGCATTGATTTATAAACAGCACACGACATTTCTTCTTCAACTCACTGTACGCAATGTCCTTAAGCATTTCCTCTCCTGATATATTTTATTCGTAGATCATTAGCCTTGACCGCACTGTGGAGCCTTCCGACCACAGTCTCATGAAGACGCTGTGTTTTATTGCCCATCTGGGGTTAAAACACCAAGTGTGAGCCACATTTAAAATGCCACAGAATATTATGTCTATAATTCTTCACAGACTCTTCTTCTTTTAAAAGATATCTATTTTTAATTATGCGTATTTTGGAAAAGTACCTGTACACACAAGTACAGAGCATGTAGGGGCCAGAGACCGCCAAATCCCTGGTGTTGAAATTACAGGCAGTTTCCTGTTGGTGCCCCACATGGGTGCCAGGAACATGAGCCAGTCCCATGACCACATGTAATCCCCATTCCAGAAAATCTGAGACCCCCATTCTGGACTCCTAAGCACCCAACAGGTATGTGGTTCCGAGATTATACATGAGGCAAACACGCATACATATAAAATAAAAATAAATGAGTATTTTTGAAGAAAGTTTGAATTGGTTCAAAGGCATAGCCACTAACCAGGCATGGTGTTACACACTAATTAGGAAGTGGAGACACGAGGGTCCTAAGCTACATAAGGGGATTCTTATTTTTAAAAAAATCCAGACAAACAGATAGACAGGCAGACAAATAAAAGCCAACCACAATGACAGATGTCCCAAAACATCTCCCTGGGTGGCACCTTGTATCCTCCCTGCAAGGGGTGACCAGGTGGACAGCTCTCTGGTCCCTGGCTTGACCCTGGAGCATACATGGAGTTTCATCTGTTTCCTCCATTCAGGTTCAAGAGCTGACTCTAACTAATCACATTTCCTGCAACCCTGGCGTTACAGTTTGTTGTATTGGATATCTGTTAATGATATGTGGGAATGCCCCCATCTTTGTGTCACATTTCCCATCCTGCCCCACATGGCTCTGCCAGGCTGCCAGTCAGACTGTGTGACTTCAGTCTTCACAAAGTCAGAATACTGCACTGTGGGGAGCCGCAGCTACCACCCTATAGTGAACACCTGGTCTCCGGCCAGAGCAGAGAGCATTGAGATAAACAAGCCCTTAGTCGGAAAAGCTGTGTGCCTCTAGTTTATGATGCAAGCTGGCATGATTTCTTGTAACCTATTATGCTTTGCCACGTAGCCGATGCTGATTGGGACCAGGGAAAGTATTCAACCCACAAGGGCTGGGGGCTGAGAAAAGAGTAAGTAAGATGTAAGATTTAGGAGTAAGTATGTAGAATTAGGGCTGGTGATGGGTTAGGAGAGTATTGAGTAAGTATGTAGAGATAGTAAGTATGTAGAATTAGGACTGGTGATGGGCTGAAGGAGAATTAGGAGTAAGTATTTAGAATTGGGGCTGGTAATGGGATAGGAGAGAAGAAGATATAGAAGTAAGATGTAAGGATAGATGTAAGATATAGAATTAGGAATAAGCATGTAACTAATAAGATGTAACTAATAAGATGTAACTAATAAGATGTATGTAAGTAGTAATAAGTAAGATGTAAGAAGAAGATATAGAAGAATATACAAGAAGCTAGCTAGAGAAAAAGTAAATATGAAGGTTCCTAATTAAACTGCATGGAGAATGGCTGGGTGTTTGCCTTCTTATTTCCACTGGACGGGTAAGGCAGCCGGCACTGCACCAGCCTGGATCGATGGCATTCTTCTGAGTGTGAGTGTTCAGCACATGGGGCTGAAGAAGAAGCCTTAGACAAAGCATGTAAATATTCCTAAACTGCGCCCCTAAAGTTCACGGGACTCTTAGCTTCTGACCGTAAAAGGAATTAGGAGATGCACTGATCCCTGTGGCACTTTCGTGTGGGGGTTATTTTGAGGTGAAGACAACTATAAAATAGCAGATGCAGGAGGAATTGTCTGCCCTAAATTGAGCATAAATTTCCTTTCATGCCAACGCCCCCTTTCCAGCCCTTCCTCATCAGGAGGAAGAGAATCAACCTTCTCACTGGAGGCAGAAAGTCCAGTACCAAGACCAGTTTACGTAAACGGCCCTTATCTTCCACTAGGCTGGCACGGAGTTACATCCCCAGAACTTACCACCTCTCTCTCTCTCTCTCTCTCTCTCTCTCTCTCTCTCTCTCTCCCCTCTCTCCCCCGGTTCTCCACCCTTCTCAAGGTGGTGCACTCCTTTCCAGGTGTCCCGTTCTGTAGGGTAGCAGTACTTTTCTAGGAAGTCTTCCATGTGCCTAAAAACAAACCTCTTCTTTTGTTTGAGTAGTCTTATCACTGACACCTCAGAGGGGAGAGGGGAACTTTCTTCTACCTAGAATGGCCTACTGTGACTAGAAGTTGAGGAGAAATTTGATCTGGCCAATTGTGGGAGCCTACCAGACAGCCGGGACAGGCATTCCTCAACTGCTGAGCTCTGTGAGTGAAATATTTGCTTGGAAATTCCAGACATTGTTTATCTAATCTGTTTTTTTTTTTAAGATTTATTTATTTATTATATGTAAGTATACTGTAGCTGTCTTCAGACACTCCAGAAGAGAGTGTTAGATCTCTTTACTGGTGGTTGTGAGCTACCATGTGGTTGCTGGGATTTGAACTCAGGACCTTCGGAAGAGCAGTCAGTGCTCTTACCCACTTAGCTATCTCTCTAGCCCTGTATATCTAATCTGACTAGTGGAGATTGGGATGGGAGATACTGTCAATGTTGCAAATCATTTATTCGTGTGTTGTTTATTTTGGGGGGGAGGACATGAAGATCAAACCCTCCCTACTAAGCATACTAAATGTGTGCTCCATCACTGAACTATAGATACAGCCCAACCAGTCTTTGTTTTGACATGAGAATGATGGGAAAAATTCAAAACTCTGTATTAATTAGAAATATTTAGAGTGTCTAGTTATCCCAAACACCAGGAGGAACAGGGCTTCTTCAAACTGAGCATCGTGATTTATCCTTGGACATTACAGTTGAGCCTGATAATTCTCTCACAGCTGGGATTAAAAGTCACAGACTTGGAAATTGGAACAGCGAAGAGGTATGGAGGTGCTGTTTGATCCAGCTATAAAACTAAAGGTAAGTAAGAAGCGAGGCTATCCCTGGGACCTTAGGGATGGGCACACAGTGCATTTTCGGCACAGATCTGCCTGATGGTGTCTCTCCTGCCCTTTCAGATGACTCTGAGTGCCTGGCATTAGTCATGAACTCATCTCTGAAGCGATCCTTGCACATGACCCACAGTCCATGCATCTACTACTCTGCTAACACCAGTAAAACATTTCACTTTAACAGCACTTCGAGGAGGCACGGGAAGCCTCAACGCTATACAAAGAACTGTAACAACTAAGCTGTGCGGAGAGCAGGAAAAATCGTCTTTCCTAGGGAAGAACACACCAACTGGTTATCCAGTACCAACCAATCAGCATTGAAAAACTACATGAAAGTAACGTTACACAGGCTGAGCAGGTTGTACTTACGAATACATATACACATAAACTCGCATGCACATAACAATTAATGAAAAAGAGGCCACGGAGTTGAAAGAGAGAAAGGAGAGGTATATTGAAGGGGTTAGAGCAAGGAAAGGGAATGGGAAATGATATAATTATATTATAATCTGAAAAATAATAAAAGTATGATTTCAAGGAGGGCCAGGATTGTAGCTTGGTTAGTAGAGTGAGAGCCTAGCATGCAGGATGCCCTGGGTTGGAAACCCCACATGAAGTAATGCCAGTACTCAGGAGGTGGAAACAGGAGGATTAGCCATTCAACATCATCCTCGGCTACATAAGACAGACAGATGGATAGATGGAAGGAAGAAAGGGAGGAGAAAGGAGGGAAGGAAGGAAGGAAAGGAGGGAAGGAGGGAGGGAGGGAGGGAAGGAGGGAAGGAAGGAAGAAGGAGGGTAGGAGGGAGGAAGGAGGGAAGAAGAGGAATGGAAAGGGATGGAGGGATGAGCCCAAATCTAACCTTCTTAATATCATTGCTATAAAGGAAAACTAACTCATAGAGAGGCCAATATTTATTTTTTTTGGACAGGGTATCACATAGCCCAGGTTAGTCTAGAACTCACTAAATGCTGAAGGTGACCTTGAACCTCTGATCTTCCCACTTCTATTGTCAGTGATTCTTTTCCAAAGTTCTTCAGTTCCTGCTTCTCACAGGAGAAGAACACTGGTCTGATGTCATCTTTTTTAAAAAAAAAAACAACACATTTTTTAAACCACTGCAAAAGTGAGGAGTGGGAGACATAACTGACCGTAAGCTCATTCTTGCAATTCAATTTTCAAACCTTAAGGTAGAATTGAATCTCCTTAGAGTAGGATGGCTTATCAGAACTTTTTTCTATATACAGAATTTGGAGAACTGGTTTAACAAGAATTTTTCACTTAAACAGTCTACACTGGTAATATCTTGCTCTGCAGAGATGATGCTGTTGGGAGAGGAAGCATTCTGGTTCCTAGGCAACAGGGCAGAACCAGCCACCATGGAGAGGTTCACCCTGGGGACTGTGAGTTCTGCATCCACCTTGCCTCTGTGACCTTGAGCTGTTCCTTGCTCCTGCTCCCATGGCTCCTTGCTCTGTTAAATGTAGCCAATGAGTGCAGCCTTGTTTTCAGAAAGCACTTCCTAAAAGCTACCTGCCAATAAAATGCATAATTAAAACATGAGGTGGAAAATTATTTAGCAATTAAATAATTGCCTACCCATTAATATACATGTGTGGTCTTGGCTTTTCGTGCATTACTAATTAAGAATTCTTTAATCAGAGTCTTTGAGAATATAAATTAGGACAAATTTATGTTCTATATTAAGGTTGAAAAATATGCAAATCTCAAGGGATTCCAGCTATGAATTTATGTGAAGATTTATATAACTCTGAATATAATTGTTCTTTTGTCCATGGTTATTTCAGATTAAAGTAGTCTAATTTAGGTATACCCTGAAAGCAACTTAGTGTCTCATTAGGAAGATAGCCAGGGCATCCCTTAGTTTCACATATCAATCCTGCATGACCAGTTAATATCATCAGCCTCATTGTCAACAATGGAAGGATGGAAAGCTAACTAATCAATTAATAGAGAGGCTGAGTACCAGGAAACACCAGCATCCCCCTCCCTTGTTTCTCTTGCTGTTTGGTACATCAGCATTCAGTTTTTGTTTGATTTTTTGTTTTTTTGAGAAAAGGTCTTTGATAGCCAAGGCTGATCATGAACTTCTGATCCCCTGCCCCAGCCTCCCACTTGGTCTAATTACAGGCATGGTCTACCACATCCAGCTAATCAATACTTATGTTGATGGAGACCCAAAGAGCTTATAAGTATTTAAGAAAAGAAAAACTCAATTCAACCTTTTACCTGGGAATCAGAATAAGCCACAGTTTTCTTTATTTTTGGTGCTTTTGTCTACTTTTCTCTCTTTCTAAAACATGGATTTGGGATGCTTCCAAAAAATAACGTTTTCCCCTTTATTAGTCCTAAAGTCACTCCAGTAAGAAAACCTTGTTTAAATAGCAAAGGAAGGAGGCAAATGCCCCCTCCGATGTTAATGGAGGTCCCGATTACTCATCTAAATAGACTTCCTAGCAGCCATTGGCAATGGGTGGACTCTGGGAGGATCAAGTTGAAAAGAGAAGTCAATATTTGTCTTCCTTTACAAACCATCCTCAAGACCAGATATCAAGTCTTGCTGTGGCAAATTAATTCCTCCTGGTTATTTTGCTATGTGTTCTTCCTGAGAGAGAGAGAGGAGCAGGCCTTTGAAGGTATTCACCAAGAAAGTCAGACAGGACAAAGTTCTAAGGCCACACCTATGATAGTGGACAAAGAGTCATCTTAATCCAAATATCCCAATATTGAGGAGTCAGCCACATTGTCCCTCAGGATCCAGGCATCTGCCTTTGTTTACCCCAAGTGTCATGGAGATTGTCTGGAAAGATGTATATGTCCAGCCAGCGAGGGGAAGCAGGTACTCTTGAGAGGGTCATTTGTGTTTCAGGAAGAGGGATCTAAGCTAATCCTGAAAACTTCTGTGTCAGTTTCTCTATCCCCAGTCCTGGCTGCACACAGTGTAGACCTTTTGAAAAACTGATTTCCCAAACAATAGATCCCTACTAGCAACCTAAAATCTGCTGAATAGCAACTAAGCTGTCAACCATAGTGCGTAGGCAAGAATACACTTAATAATTACGGTTTACCCAAAGATGTACACAGGATGATCAAGAGTTGTAATCTATGCTTGAATGACCTCATGGTGTTTGTCTTTATCTCGTACTCTGCTAAAGACTGTCCAAGCCTCTCCACCTTCGACTAATATGTAAATCCTGTCCTCAAGGAGACTGTATTAATTACTTTTCTATTGTGGTGATAAAACACCTTGACCAAAAGTAACGGATAAAGATTATCCTGGCTCACGGTTCAGAGAATGACAGTCCATCAGGGGTTGGGGGCATGGCAGGCAGCAGCAAGCACAGCAACCGGAGCAGGAAACTGAGGGACCACATCTCCAACCTTCCAGCACAGAAAGAGAAAACCGGAAGTAGACTTTAAGCTCTCAAAGCTTGTGCCCAGTGACGTACTTCCTCCCAGCAAGATCAATACTTCCTAAAACTACCCAACAGCATAGCCGACTGGGGACCAAGTGTTCAAATACTAGAACCTATGGGGGACAGTTCTCATTGTAACACCATAGTGGGAGGTAAGTGGGCCCTAAGGCTCAAGGGATACAGATGCGACCAGGTCCCTTTGAGGGAAATACAGGAGAACATGCTATCGGCCCTTTCTTTTTTCTGTTGGGTGTGGCGGAAAGGAAAATCTGTGTTGGTTTCTTCAGTCTTCCACGTGATCCACCTGGAAAGAGTTGCCACAGTTGAAAGATCACCTCTGTCACAGAGCTCTCAACCTTCCTAAAGCTGCTACCCTTGAATACAGCTCCTCTTGTTGTGATGACCCCCACCATAAAATTATGTGATGCTGCTTCATAACCATAATTTTGCTACTGTTACGAATTGTAATGTAAATATTTGATATGTGGAATGTCTGGTATATAACCTCTGTGAAAAGGTCGTTTAGTCCCCAGAGAGGTCGTGACCCATAGGTTGAGAACTGGTGCCCTATCAGCTTGGTCTTGAGCATGTCTATGGGCATTTTTTTGGGGGGAGGGGGTCTGGGGAAGTGGGGAGTGGTGGTCTTGGGTTGTACAAAAGAGCAGGCTGAGTAAACCAGTAAGCAGCCCTCTCCTTCATGTCCTCTGCATCAGCTCCTGCCTGGAGTTCCTGCCCTGACTTCCTTGGAATATGGACTTTAAGCTGTGTGATGAAATAAGCCCTTTACACCCCAAATTGCTTTGGGTCAGTGCTTTATCTCAGCAAGAGAGAAGCAAAGTAGGGCAAAGTGCAAACGAAGTAGCAAGGGCAAGCTGTGACACTCAGTCAGGTGCATTGGTCTTGACCTTCGCATCCCCAGGCTGAGAAATGCCCATCCCATGCCTGAGTGAGAGTACGTGCAGCTTGTTATGGCTCCCTGGGTTGTTGGGAACATGCTTAGTGACACAAAAAAGGGTCTCCCCTCCCTTTTCTCTGAGGCGTGTCAGGTGTTTCCCCAGTGCTTCGTCTTACCTTCCCATGTCGCCATTGTCCCCAAACACCTTTCACGTAACTGGCAACTTTATTTTCTTATGCAGTTTGAGTGCGATGTAATCGCACCCATAACATTTTGAAAAGTGGGTGAAAATTTTGAAAAGCTACAAGGAATATGTGCTGTGGATTGGACCCAGATTGTCTCCCAGAGGCTAAGTGGTAAGGCTTGGCCCCAGCTAGGTGGCTGAACATTTAGTATTGATTTCTAATGAGGGCCAGTAGGCACACAGCCTGGAAGGGGCATGGGACTCTGGCCCTCTCCTGTCTGTCTTTTCTTCTTCACATGAGTGCTGTGGGTATCGGTGCTCTGCAGGAGCCCCACCACAAGCCAAGAGCAACAGACGGTCCTAGTTTCTATCGCTGTGATAAGATATCATGGCCAAACATAGAAAAGAAAGAGTTTAATTTGGCGCTCACAGTTCCAGAGGGTTAGAGTCAATGTCCATCATGGCTAGGACCATGGCACCAGGGAGGCAAGCATGGCACTGGAACAGTAGTTAGGAATTTATATCTGATCTATAAACGCTGGGCGAAGAGCTAAAGATCTTACTGGGAATGGCAGGGCCATTTGAAAACTTAAAGCTCACCCCAGTGACACACCCCCTCCAGCAAGGCTGTACTTCTTTAATCCTTTTCAAACAGTTTCTACCAACTGGGGCCAAATATTCAAATGCGTGAGCTTATAGAGGTCATTCTCCTTCAAACCATCACAAAGATCAAGTTTTCATGTCCCCAGAGGTCCAGACTGCAAGCAAAGGAACCTTTCCTCTTTCAACTGGATCTTCTCAGATACATTGTCAAGAACCAGAATGTTGACTAACAGAACATGCATTCCAAAGGATAACCATGAACTATGTGTCTTCCTTCCTTAAAAGGATTTCATAATCCCTCACTGTGTTACTTCTGTCTTAGTTAGGGTTTTACTATTGTGATCAGACACCATGACCAAGGCAACTCTTATAAGGGACAACATTTAATTGGCCTGGAGAAATACTCAAGCTACGTGTCAGGAGGGGAAGGGACTGGTTTTAGTTGGCATTCTGTGTGTATATGTGTGTGTGTGTGTGTGTGTGTATGTGTATACACCTGAACATGAGTACAATGGTCTCATCAGAGGTTAAGGTGAAAAGGAAGACCAGAGCAGAGCCCAAAGGTACTGATTCACCCAAGGTCATTCATCTCTGCCCCTTGTAGGCACCAAACTTTAATATGACTAGGAAGGAAAAGAGGAAAAAAAGGAAAAAAGAACCTCTGAAGTTAGGGAGGAACAGATAGAGAAGGAAAAACAGGCAAAGAGGAGGGATGTGAAGAAGGACAGGTGAAGAATCTGGGGAGGAGAAGCGTGAGGTACTTTTTGTCTTCCTGAAACTAAATGCCTCACAAAACAAGGAAGGAAGGAAAGAAGGAAGGATTATATTGACTTAGGCTCACAAGCACACAGCCCATCATGTCAGGGGAGTCACTATTATGATGGACAAGGTGCCATCACAACAGGAAGGTTATCACTGAAAGGACCAACATTGACACAGACACCCAAGATCAAGTTCTCAGCACAAAGGAGATGTATTTGTCCCAGAGGGACAGAGGGCGTGGAGTAAGAGGCAAAGACAGGAGGCAGAAAACAAAGGAGAAAGGGAAGGAAGGAAGGAAGCAAGGCAGAGGGATATTTGTCCCGCAGGGGCAAAGGATTGCCTCTGGATGAGAGGAGAGCGTGGCCCATAAGCAGATGGAGGTAAAAGGCAAAACCCCTTGGTAGAATGACACTTATAATTTTGATTGGATGTTAAATAGGACAGCCAAAGGGGGCTTTTGATTTCTGGACTTCGATATTTTGATTGCTGGAATTTGGTAATCAGCCTCAGAGGAAGGAAGTGGACAGATAAAGGAATGGACCTTGCTATCTAGCTCCTGGAATATAATCTATACAATCTAAGGGGTTTTATCAAGGAAGAGGGGGAAAGACAAGGCCTGCCAGAGCCATGTTTGCCATGTTCAGGACTGCTAGAACCCTTCAATCACCATGGGCAGGAAGTCACCATTGTGTCAGAGAAGGTGTCAACATGTCAGGGAAGGGAAGGTGTCATGGGTAGAGAAGGCATCTTCATGGGCAGAGAAGGCATCTTCATGGGCAGAGAAGGCATCGTCATAGGTAGGGAAGACTGGCAGGAGGATCCATTGTAAGGCTGCTGCTCACTTCGCACCTGCTGTCAGGAAGCAGAAACTAAACAGATGGCAAATGGGATCAGGTTGACACACTTCCTCCGGCATGACTCTGACTTCAAGTGCTCCACAACCTTTCAGAAGAGTATCACTAGCTAGGGACCCAGTGTTAAAACACATGAGCCTATGGGGGACAAGTCACATTTAAATCACCACACTGAATAGACGTGTGAACGTACTAGGGAGGCAAGAGCAAAAGGGAAGGCTATTGGACACCCCAGAATCATCAATTCTACTCCAGTTTCTTTATGAGAAAGCCAGACACACACACACACACACACACACACACACACACACACTTACCCAGGCTCTGGCATTGACCTTTCACCTTATCCTCAGGGAGAGATAGAACAATGAAGAAATTTTCCTTGGAGCAAATGTGTTTTGAATTAGACAACAGCATTTATGACACTTGGCTCTTGATGACTATGATGAATGCAAACTCCATAGAATGTACTATTGGCGTGTGTATTTTTAATGTCTTTTTGCAAATAAAATACATTCCATTTATGAAGACTTTGTGTTCTGGGAAATAGCATGGTGAACAGAAGCACAAGTCTTCATGGGATAAAAAGAGGGCATCTCCCATTGACAGGCCATCGCTGACCACATATGTAATGGGTGATAATAAACCATGAAAGCAAAGAACTCTGAACCTGTGTCTTAGACCCTTGAGGGTTTTTGTTTTGTTTTGTTTTGTTTTTCAAGACAGGGTTTCTCCGTATAGCACTGGCTGTCCTGGAACTCACTCTATAGACCAAACTGGCCTCGAACTCAGAAATCCACCTGCCTCTGACCCTTGAGTTTTAAGCTCCTGATTCTACTGATCATCTCTGCAGTTGGTGTCATAGAGAGAAACTCATTTCAGAACTAGACGTGGTTCTCCCAAATCCAACCTTACTGCATAGATCTTCCTTTCTCACCAGCGATACCCTTCCCTATCAAGGCTCTTCTTACTGAAGAGTGATGAACACTGGCATTTCATTAACTTTGCTTTGATTTCTAAAGTGACATTCTAGTCAACACCTGCTTTGGAAAACACTAATGTGAGAGGAATTTCTAGCCCTGTTCTATTGCAAGAAACTGGGTTTTGGATGAGATGACCTTTCCTCTTCAAAGGCTGTGATTTTTTCTGTGTTGTTGTTGTTGTTGTTGTTGTATTTAAGACTTGAGGTGTGTTAGGTAGGGATCCCTCTCAGAGCCAGAGAGTCATAAATGTCTTAACACAGATTTGCTCCTTGTTCATTGTCTGTTACAATGAAAAACCAAAATTGGTGCAAATGTCAAAGGATGGGGGTATTATCAAAGCTTCACACATATGTGTGTAAATCATTATTGAATCCAGGAGATCAAAGGCATTTAATGACAGGGAACTGTCTCCTGTAGGATATAAGATGAGACCATGTGACAGGTCAAAGTTTGCTCAAAGCATAAACTTCATTTCTGGTTCGGTGTCTCAGTGAATATTTATTGAGTTAAATAGATGGGTGAAAACATTAACTTAGGAAGATGAGAATTCAAAGCTATGCATATATTTTAAATTAAACCATTCCCTCTCAAACAAAAGACTGCCGAGATCCTGTCGCTGTTACTGCAAACAATATTGCCAGAAGGATTTCCTCCTTATGGCTTTATACATGCAAACATAATTAAAATGTGTTTGCTTCTGAGGCCAGAGATATGCTTCTCAGGTGCTCATGTAGAGTTTTGAGAAATGAGCTGAGAGTGAAACAAAAGATAAACAGCCTCTATTTTCCCTGATCGGTTTACTCCTGGTTCTACCATACTTTGCCTTGTGTCTCCAGATCCGCCCATTGTTGCCATGGTGATGCACCCTCAATGTGAAATTCCGATCGTATCGCACTGGCTTTCCTTCAAGTTTCAATAACCTCCCATCACCACCCACTTCTCTGACAAAGTGTTTAAACATCCAATCACTGAGCTCCTCAGCCACCCCATTGAGGGTGATGATATGGGTGACAGGGACTTAGGAAAAGTGTTAGATGGAATGTGGGGATGGGTAAAAAGTCATAGAGAAAATAGAATTTGAGATGCTATGTGAAAATAGCACAGAAAGTTAAGTCTCTACCTTCTCCAATGAGCAATCCATAAACTTCTACTTTGTAAGTGGCATGTTGACTTTTTTTAAAATGAGAGTAGTATGAGAATGAAGAGGTATAGTCTGTACTAGACCTTGAAGCATATCCCTAATATAGAAAGAGTCTTTACAAAGCAATATGAAAACAAATAGTAAACATTTAACTACCTTTTGGATACTGTGGAGGTTTGAATATGCTTGGCCCAGGGATTGGCACTACTAGGGGATATGACCTTGTTGGAGTAGGTATGGCTTTGTCGGAGGAAGTGTGTCACTGTGGGGATGGGCTTTGAGACCCTTCTCCTAGGTTCCTGGAGGACAGTCTTTTCCTGGTTGCAGGATGTAGAATTTTCAGCTCCTTCAGTGCCCAGCCTGACTGCATGCTGCCATGCTTCCTGCCATGATGATAATGAACTGAACTTTAGAACCCATAAGCCAGATCCAATGAAATGTTGTCCTTTATAAGAGTCGCCTTGGTCATGGTGTCTGTTTATACGGCAAAGGAAACCCTAACTAAGATAGATACAGTTTAAGTATGTCTACCATAGGTTCATGTATTCAAATTTATGGATAGGTCAGCTGGAAACTTAACCCAACTCCATTGTTGTGCTGGCTAGTTTTATGTCACTAGATACAAGCTGGAGTCATCTGAGGGCAAGGAACCTTGGTTGGGAAAAGGTCTCCATAAGATCAGGCTGTACCTTGTAGGTGGTGGTGCTCTTATATCGGTCAGGGGCAGAGCAGATGGCGGTCTTTTATTCATCCTAGCTTGATGTCTGACTTGATGGCCAAAGTTCTTTTGTATCTGGGACTCAAAAATCTAATCAGATTTAATCGAGGCAACACAGCTCATGAGGAGAAAGACAGACAGAGACCTGGTGACTGCCATGCCACCCACGGACCTGCCTTCAGCACAGGCACAGGAGGGCCACAGACACCCTCTTGCCATAATGCCATGCAGCAGGGATGTAGGCCTGCCAGCAGCATGGCCAGCCTGCAGTGGGAGCATCACATGGTGCAAGTCTGTGGTGGTCAGATGGGAGCAGCTTGAGCATTATGAAGATGGAACTAGAGGCTTGAGGGTGGAGAGGAGTAGACTATTTTGAGTGGTGAACCCACCGTCCCCACTGGGGCCAGCCAGAGGTGCCACTAAGGGCACTTGGGAGAATGGAGCCTACACCTTGACTGAGCAGCACAATGGTGCTGGTTCTAGAGGCATGGGTGTGGGTGAGCTTACCCGAGGGTATGAGGCACAGGCAGTTGTGAGCTGCCCCATGTGAAATCAGCTCAGGTCCTCTGTGAACCAACGCTCTTAACTGCTGACCCATCCTTCCAGCCCTCAGCAACTTATTTTAGAATTCCTGGTGCACGCCTTTAATCCCAGCACTTGGGAGGCAGAGGCAGGCGGATTTCTGAGTTCGAGGCCAGCCTGGTCTACAGAGTGAGTTCCAGGACAGCCACGGTTACACAGAGAAACTCTGTCTCGAAAAACCAAAAAAAAAAAAAAAAAAGAATTCCTCAAGCTTGTGTTTCTTTGAATGAGAAATGTCCCCTCATAGGCTCACATATTTGAAAATTTGGTCCTCAATTGGTGGTGCTATCTGGGGAGGTAATGGGGCGTTTATGATCTGAAGCCATACTGGGACCACCTTTGAGAGTTCACGGTCAATTTTTTTCTGCTTCCTATGTGTATTGGCTGGTTTTGTGTTTCAACTTGACCCAAGCTGGAGTTATCACAGAGAAAGGAGCCTCCCTTGAGGAAATGCCTCCATGAGATCCAGCTGGAAGGCATTTTCTCAATCAGTGATCAAGGGTGGGAGAGCCCATGGTGGGTGGTGCTTATAGTCTTGGGTTCTATAAGAGAGCAGGCTGAACAAGTTAGGAGAAGCAGGCCAGTAAGTAACATCCCTCCATGGCCTCTGCAGCAGTGCCTCCTTCCTGACCTGCTTGAGACCTAGTCTTGACTTCCTTTGGTGATGAACAGCAATGTGGCTGAATAAGTGTAAGCTGAAAAAAGTCTTTCCTCCCCAACTTGTTTCTTGCTCATAATGTTTTGTGCAAGAATACAAACCCTGACTAAGACACAAGACAATAACAGGAAAACCTGAAAGAGTCCCAGTGAGGATCCTGTATTGATGGTGTAACAGAAGCCAGAGATCTCAAACCAGACCGGTGGCTCATTACAATGAACATTTGCAAGTGAAGATGTGTGGATAGAAAGAGATACTATGCTTTGGTGTTTGTTTTAGGTTTTTGTTGTTGTTGGTGGTGTGTGTATGTTTTCTTGGGGGAGTTTGCAAGGGTGAAGGGTGGTTGGCTATGTGTGGGACTGGGATTGCCTGATGTGAAACCCACAAAAAATCAATAAAACACTTAACAACAACAACAACAAAGATCAGGTTGTAGACACACTTAGAGAACATTTTCTTAATTCATGGTTGATGGGGGAGGGCCCAACCCATTGTAGGTGGTGCCATCCCTGGGCTCTCTAAGAAAGCAGGCTGAGCAAACCATGAGGAGCAAGCCATAAGCAACACCCCTCTGCATTTGCTTCTGCCCCCAGATTCTTGCCCTGACTTCCTTCAGAAATGGGCTCCAGTGTGGCCGTGGAAGTCAAAGAAACCCTTTCCTCCCCGCCATGCAAATGGTTGTGGTCACAGCAATAGTAATCATAATAGGCCAATGGTCCTTTGATTACTCAAAGCCTAGGGAATAATAGGCCTCAGGGAAGTAATGAGTTGAATAGAACTCATTTTTAGTTTTTTGTCCCAGAATTATAAAACAGAGTGAGTCACATTCCAATTAAAACTTGGAAAAAAGATTGTTTTGGTTGGGGTTTTAGTGCTGTAAAGAGACACCAGGACCATGGCAACCCTTATAAAGGAAAACATTTACTTGGGGCTGGCTTACAGTTTCAGAGGTTTCGTCCACTATCATCACGGAAGGAAGCATGGCAGTGCACAGGCAGCCATGGTGCTGGAGACAAGGCTGAGATGATCCACGGGCAGCAGACATGGTGCTGGAGACAAGGCTGAGATGATCCACAGGCAGCAGAGGGGGACTATGTGACTGGACATGGCTTGAGCATAAGAGACCTCAAAGCCCACCCCCATGGTGACACACTCCCTTCAGTTAGGCCGCACTAATAATGTGGCCCCTATTGGTGTCTCTCTCTACGGCCAAGCATTCAAAGACATGAATCTATGGGAGCCATTCCTATTCAAACCACCACAAAGATATAAATATAAATAATCATTTTATAAACAACAAAAAAGGGAAAATGATCAATACAATATCAAGAAAATCAGGGCTTTTAGGCTCATTAATAGAGGGAGTTATGACAGAACTGAAGGAGAAGCTGGAGGGCGATTTTATTAGAGCTTGAAAGGAAACCCCTCAGAGTAAGCAAAGCTGTACAGCTCAGCAGCTGTGGAGAGGAGGGTAGAGGAGGGAGGGAAAGCCATGCTGCTTGAGTTGCTGACATGGAGGTCGGCCGGCCACGTGCTGGGGAGGGAAGCTACAGAGAGATCACAGAACGCGAAGTACAGAAAAGCATGCTTGGTTCTGCTCAGCAGATGAGACAGGAGAAAAAAAGGGAACTTTGTTCCTACTCTAAGGTGGGTGGATCCAGCCAAGCCTCACGGCTGCTCAGCCTTAGGGGCTGTACTAGGGGAAGGAATTCTGGGAAGGAACAGAATAGAAGCTCATTGAGGAATAAATATTCCGCCCATCCGTTTAACATTACTTACGGTGAGCCTGCCTTCCTAGGGATGCCCTACCTTGCTGAGTGCTTCTTTGGTCAGGAAGTGACCTGCTCCACCTACAATGCCCTATCCAGGCCAGAGATTCTCTTTTCTTGAGCAGTTGCTTTTCCTTACCAGAATGACTATATACATATAGAAACACACAGAAACCAGCACAGCCCAGTCCGCAAGTGGAGAGAAAAACCGTTTGTGCATTAGAAATGAGAGAGGGAGCCGGAGAGGTAGCTTAACAGTTGAGAGCACCGCCTATTCCTCCAGAAGTTCTGAGTTCAGTTCCCAGCAGCCATGGTGGTGGCTCACAACCATCTGTAATGGGATCTGATTCCTTCTTCTGGTGTGAGTGAAGACAGAGCAGTCACATATATAATTAATAATAATAATAATAATAATAATAATAATAATAATAATAATAATAATAAAATTAGGATGCTGAGGTCAATGTGACTTGAGTTGAAAGAAATGACCACTTTATAATTGAGCGGTAACATAAACTGTTGCTATTTTCCTAAATCGTTTTGAGATTTTTTTTTACAATACTTTTTAATTATTGTATGTGTGCATGCATGTCTCTGTGTGAGTATATGCACATGTGTGCAGGTACCCACAGAGGGCAGAAGCTGTCCAATTCCTTGGAGCTGGAGTTACAGGCAGTTGTGAAATGTCTGTAGTTCTGGGTTCTCTGCAAGGGCAGTTTGTGCTCTTAGCCACTGAGCCATCTCTCCATCCTCTGGGACAGTTTTTGGGCCAGAACTTCCTCTTGCAGGGACTTGCCTTAAACTTTAAGACAAAATGAAAATAATTACAAGGCATATGTGAATACAAAAGTGGTTATGCAAAGATAGTCTTTTTATTTCTTTTCTCACACAAATAAATAGAAGCAACTTCAACAGCCTTCACCAGGGAGCAATTATATAAATGACTAACCCATCTGAGGGAATGTGGCTAGCCAATCCACTAAAAGTAATCATGGGTACCTTTCTTTCTTTCCTTCTTTCTTTTTTTCTTCCTTCCTTCCTTTCTTTCTTTCTCTCCCCATCTCTTTTTTAATTAACCATCTTATTCATTAACATTTCAAATGATATCCCTTTACCCCTTACCGCTCCACAGACCCGTCCTCCCATCCTCCCTCTCCCCTTTTCCCTTTGCCTCTATGAGGGTGCTCCTCCTCCCACTCACCCACTCCTGCCTCACTGCTGTAGCATCCCTCTATGCTGGAGCATCAAACCTCCACAGGACCAAGGGCCTCCCTTCCCACTGATGGCAGACAAGGCTATCCTCTGCTACATATGTATCTGGAGCCATGAGTCCCTCCATGTACACTCTTTGGTTGGTGGTTTAGTCCCTGGGATCTTTGGGTGGTCGCAGTTGATACTGTTCTTCCTTTGGGTTTGCAATCCCCTTTGGCTCCTTCAATCCTTCCCCTAGCTCTTCCATTGGGTTCCCCAGGCTCAGTCCAACAGTTGGCTTTGAGTATCTGCATCTGTATTGGTCAGGCTCTAGCAGAACCACTCAGAGAACAGCCATACCAGGCTCCTGTCAGCAAGATCCTCTTGGCATCCACAATAGTGTGGAGGTTTGGTGTCTGCAGATGGGATGGATCCTTAGGTGGGGCGGTCTCTTTACATGCATAGATTTCCTATTGACATGGAAAAGCGTGCACCTAACCTGTGGGGTCTAAAGGAGATGGTATGTAAGACTCCTATGGATGCAGTGGTGAGAGTAAATGTCAGTGGATGCTCATATCCCGCCAGGGGATACAGAGGCTGTGAATACTGCTGAGAGATAATCCTTGTGAGTGACTGCTATTTTATAAGTTCTATGTTTTGAGTTGGAGAGATGGTTCAGAGGTTAAGAGCACTGGCTACTCTTCCAGAGGTCCTGAGTTCAATCCCCAGCAACCACATAGTGGGTCATAACCATCTATAATAGGTTCTGGCACCCTCTTCTGGCATGCAGGCATACATGCAGGCAGAACACTGTATGCACAATTAAAAAAATAAACCTTTAAGAAATAAATAAATAAATTCTATGTTTTGCCAATATTTAGAACCTGAAAGAAGCTGACATCAGGAGAACAATAGAGACATTCCCGCTTTTTAAAACATCCCAGATTTTTCTCGTGTAGGTTCTAATATGTAAATGTAACAAGTTCTTTGAAAACAGACGAAGCTAAAAGGAAACAGTGTTAACTGAGCCTTCACCTGGCACCTGTCCTTTTCACCCCCACAGCAACCCCTGGAGAATATGTTGCCAATCAGTAAATTAATAACTTCCCTGATTTAAACCCCCTTCTCTTATGGGAAAGGGGAAGGTCAGGCTGTTGAATTGGAGCAGGGAGCTTCCTGACCAAATCTCTTTTTTTCCCTACGTGATCCACAAACGGGCTTATCCTTCCAGCAAATTAAGGTGACTATTTTGGACAACCAATGAACGTTTTGGCTTTTGTAGGGCATGACAAACCTTGAAGAGAACACACAGTGGAACGTGATTCAGACCGTGTGTGGCATTGACACTTGAAATTACAGTCCGGTGCTGGTGCTTATCGAGGGCTTGGATCTAATTACAAGGTATTCCCCGAACAACACCCCTCTGCGTGTCAGGTGTATGTCTGAAATTTTCCTTACAGCCACTGCCAGACAGAAAACTTGTCTCTGTGTGAAAACCCAATCCACATTTGTTTATGCACTCTTGTGCAAGATTTCTAAGAGTCTAGGGGTCAGAAACATCGCTGGAACTTCAAGGGATTGGTCTGAATCATATTCCACCCCAGCATGCTCCTCTTCTCTGATTTTTCTCTTCTCCATGGAGCCAAGTTTGCCCTTGCTGGCCCCAGCCACGAGAGGAGAGCTCTTCAAGGCACTGGCCTCTGAAAAAAAAAAAACATCATTCATTGGGCTACATCCAGCCACCTGGAGCTGAAGGGAGTTTGTGCCAGCATGAAGGCCAGGCAATGGAGACCCAACATCCCTTCCTCCCTTTCTACCACAAAAACAGGTTTGATGGAAATCTCAGGTGATTCACCTCTCATGGACCTGTCTCCAGCCTACCAGACAGGACTAGTCAAGTCTGCATCTTGGACTTAAGCAACGATCGTGGCTACGTGCAGTATCTCTTATAACCACAAAACAGGTTTGTTTGTTGAAAGTCGGAGTGCATAGGGCTAGCAGAAGTACAGCCTCTGACTGCTGGAGAAGGTGCTACCATTTCAGGTAAAGTTTATTAGGAGGCACATATTAGAGTACTTATATGGTATGTGTGAATCCCTAGTTCCTAGCGATGCACATACACATGCACACATACATATACACACACATCAAGAGAGAGCATATGAACATGGCTCTGAAAGCTAAAGTAGTCACAGAGAGCAAGTAGTGGGCAGAGTTAGATCACAGACACCAGTGAGACCACCAGGCCTTACACAGCCCAGTAGTTCCCTAAGCAGCTAAACTCTCTGAGTTGTCTCCCCCAAGGCAGGTGTGGCAAAGGGTTAGTTAGCACCCTGAACCCCTGCCCAACAATCACTAAATTGCTAAAACCTCCGCCCTCTATTGTCCACAAATAGTGAGGAATTCCTTTGTTCTGTGGCTGCCTTTGGCCCTCCTAGTCTCCACCCGCTAAAGAATAGCTACCTGACTTGGAGGAATCTTTATTATGTAAAACAGGCTAAAGTTGTGGCTCTGTGGCAGACTCTTGCCTCTCCTGCCCTAGAAGCTCAGAGTTCCATGCACAGCACCAAAATAAAACAAAACCCAAAACATAAGGAAACACGACATACCCAGAACTGGATATTGTCCTTCCTGTTTGGATTTGTTGGTTCTGTAAGAGCAGACCAAATCTTTGTTTAGGTGAAATTTAAAGTTAGCAGCACTTTCAGCTTTATTTATTTATTTAAAGATTCTCCCCTTTTTAAACAGATTTATTTGTTTTATGTACGTGAGTACACTGTCACTCTCTTCAGATGTAGAGGAGGGCATTGGAATGTAGAAGAGGACATCAGGTCCCATTAGAGATGGTTGTTAGCCACCATGTCATTGCTGGAACTCAGGACCTCTGGAAGAGCAGTCAGTGCTCTTAACCACTGAGCCATCTCTCCATCACCCCCACTTTCAGCTTTATTTTATTTGAATGTGAATGTTTTCTGTGACTCCTTGAGTTCAACAAAAACATGAAATACTTTTCTGAGCAACTTTAGCTCCAAGTCCTGAGGCCATTTTGACCATATCCAATTGGCCCCACGTTAGTGTATTCAGACCACTACGGGCCATGAGGGATTATCTACAAAGAAACGCAAAATGTATCCCCCTTCCAACTTGACCACTCCACAGAAATACAACTAGTTTAAGAGAAGATCAATGTTTACTGCCTGGCTGTTGTTTAATATTTAATTTAAATGCATCAGGTTTATTCACCTGAATACCTATGTTATCCAAAGGATGGTTGTTTTTCACCAAGATTGGCAGCTCAGACCCAAGGAGAAGCATCCTTGCATAGAAACACTGGGTCTCTAATATTAGGCCCACCTGACTGGAGGCCAGGAAGGAGAATAGCATTCACATGCCAGCCCTGCACAGCCTGCTCTAGCTGTGTCTGCTTCCTGACTGTGGTCCCCATGAAGAAGCCAGGATGTCCATCCAGGAGGCAAAGATCAGCTGGAGACCGCTCAATACAAGTTCAAACACTTAGGAAAAGCATTACCCCTAAAGCCCACGCGGGCTGAAGATTAGATGTAAATGATAAATTATTTCTTCTCCAGCGCTGGTGAAATAAGCCAAGTCAAACCAGATTAGATTCTATTAAATGCAGGTTTATTGATAGGCTGCTGTCTGGCAGGTGAATTTGCTGGCCCGAGGAATGGAGCTCAGGGAAGTCACCATGGGAAGGGAGAGCAAGAGGAGGAGAACGGGAAGAAAGAGAAAGAGTGTATGTGCAGAGAGAAAAGGAAAGAAAGTGAGTGGGGGAAAGAGGAAGAGATGGGGGAAGGGAAGGAGGAAGAAAGGGAGAGATGGGAAGGGAGGGGAGAGGGAGAGGGGTATGTGTGGGGGAGGGGACCAAAATGTCTGGATTATAGAGAGAAGATACTTTGGAGAAAGGGCAGCCCCGGCCTCCGAGTTCAGAGTTGGGAGCAGGGTATGCCAGGTAGGACTGAGGGATGTTGGGAGAACACGATGGCTAGGTCTGCTTTGATACATAAAATATGCACCTCCGTCCCTTGTCTCAGAGTCAGATACCAAACAGTAAAGTCCAAACAAAACAAAAAGCAAATTTTAGCTTAATTGAGTTTTGCTTTGTTATCTTGCCTTTCAAGGGGAGGGCTATATGACTCACTGGGTGAAGGTGCTTAGTGCCAATCCTGCAAACCCAATTCCATCCCAGGACCCACAGGGTGGAACAAGGGAGAGAACCAGCTTTTCTGTAAGTTCAGGTCCTTCCTCGTGGGCCTCTCAGGGCTGGGATTGTAGGTGTGTGCTGCAAGGTCATCCCTGTGTGAGTGATTTTTAGCTCAGCTCATTTGGCAAACAACAAACATCCCCTTATTTGCTCTGCCCCCAAACAGACACTCTAAAAGGAGCTCGCTGCTACGGCCCCGTCCTCAGGCTTTCATCAACGGTGGGCAATGAAGAGGGGAGCTGGAGTTAACAGCACACAGAGCCACACTGGTCAAAGCCGCCATCTTGTTTAACCTGTATGCATTGGACACTGTAATGGGCTTCACCATGACATTCTAGGCATGTCTGGTTTTTGTTTTTTAATTTAATTTTATTTTGGATTTTTTCACATAGGGTCTTACCATGCAGCCCTGACTGGCCTGGAACTCACTATAAGCTTAACTGGTGTTGAACTCGGAGAGATCCACCTGCCTCTGCTTCCTGAGTGCTGGGATTAAAGGCGTGCAACGCGGTATCTGGCTCCAAATGTATTTCAATATTCACACACACACTTTACCTCCTCTTGTTCGTGTCAACTGATAATCCTACATTTTCCCTCTTCTCAACTTGTACAGATATAGATACAGATGGTACAGATATATTTACTGACTCCGTGGCTCAACGATTTCCTTAAGCTTTTACTTACAGGAACATGGGAGTCATACCAGTGGCTACACTACTGAAGAGAAATTCTCTCCCTCCCCCAGCAACTATTAAGCATAATCCTCGGAGAGGGAGGAGTGAGGCCCACAAGCCCCTCCCCTTCCCGTGTCGCGGTGTGGTTGGGCTCAGTTTCATGAGTTTAGATAGTCTCCTTTTGTCTGTTGTCAGTTTACTTTGTAGACCCAATTATGAAGCCTCCATGGGTAGAGGGACCCTCCTCTCTCTTGCAGGGGATAACCAGGAACAGTCACCCTTGATTCCGAATAACTAGGGACAGGACCCTAGATTCCATCTCTTCCAGACTACACCCCATACATATGCACAACGATCGTTTATCAATTTAAAACAAAATAATACTTTTAAAGTGTTGCCCAGTTGGGTACCCTCCTTGCCCTGCATTTTCCTGTATATTAACTTGGATGGATGTGGAAAGAAATCCTTCTGACAATTTCTCTTGTTACCAGACAGACACCGAGTACGGCTGAACAAACCCTTGACTCTAGGTTGTCCTTGATACACATAGGCCTGAAATCACAGCAGCCAAAGGCTTTCATAAAGAATCTACAATAAGAATAAGTTTCACCATGGGGACCAGATTATCATGACTCCATTTGGGGATGTTAATTCAGCCTGGTTCTACTTTGAACTCAATCAGGAAAGGCTCCAGAATGATTTCATTAGGCAGGGTGGATCAAGGCAAGTAAGACAGACATAGCCAATTGGAAAGGGAACTGGCTGCCTGCCTCCACGACTCTGTTTCAGGACAAGGTCTTGGCTTTATGTGCAGAACTTGTGCCAACTCTCCCATAACCTCCCATTGCTGGAGCTTCAAGTCCACATGCTGCCTTCCTTCTTCCCTCTGGAATTAAAGTAGTGCAGAAATGGCCAGTAATTTAAGGATGGGTGTCAGTCTGCTTCCATCACTGTGGCAAAAATGCTTGAGACGGTTAATGTTCCAAAGGAAGAAAGGTTTTTGTTTCTTACTGGTTTCCAGGCATTGCTGAAGTTTTTGGTCCATCATCAGTTGACTGTGCTTCAGACCCTGGTGGGGAGGGAGAGGAGGATGGTGTTCTTCTCACCTTGAAGGCAGGAGCAAAGAGAGAAGTCAGAGCCTCAACACTGCTTCAAGGTCACACCCCAATGTCCTAATTCCTCCTTCAGGTTTCAGCTTCTAAAGTTCCAATAGGTCCCTGGGCTGGTGACCAAGCAGTTAATAGCAACACGAACCTTTCTGCAGGACATTGATTCTGAACCACAGCAAATAAAATATTGAGGCAATAAATAATCCAATTATTTTATTTTCTATGTCAACTTGACACAAGCTGGACTTTTCACAGAGAAAGGAGCCTCCCTTGAGGAAATGCCTCCATGAGATCCAGCTGGAAGGCATTTTCTCAATTAGTGATCAAGGTGGGGAGGGCCTAGCCTATTGTGGGTGGTGCCTTCCCTGGGCTGGTAGTCCTGGGTTCTAAAAGAAAGGAAGCTGAGCAAGCCAGGAGAAGCAAGCCAGTAAAGAGCACCCCTCCATGGCCTCTACATCAGCTCCTGCCCTGTGTGTGTTTCTGTCCTGACTTCCTTTAGTGATGGACAGCAATGTGGAAGTGTAAGCTGAATAAACCCTTTCCTCCCCAACTTGCTTCTTGGTCATGTTTTGTGCAGGAATACAAACCCTAACTAAGACACACACACACACACACACACACACGCATACAGAAAAAAGCTGAGTGGGCAGATGGATGGATAGGTTGACAGACACATGAATGTGTGGATGGACAGATATCATTTGGCCGCTCAAGTTGGGCTGCCACAACTGTAAGAAGAAAGCTGGGCCTGGAGACACAGCTCAGTAGTGACGTGTAGAACATGAGTGAAGCTTCTTCTTTACTACAGTAATTACCTCATGATAATTAGTTACATGATAATTAGCCATGAGAAAGCATGGCTGTTCTAACTGTGTGGAAGTTCATGAGATTTAACATCTTTGGACCTGGCTAATCCCACTGTCCATTTTTTTTTATTTGCAAGTTTTTTATAATAAAGTTTTATTTAAAGAGAGATGGAGAAGCTGGGCAGTGGTGGCGCACACCTTTAATCCCAGCACTTGGGAGGCAGAGGCAGGTGGATTTCTGAGCTCGAGGCCAGCCTGGTCTACAGAGTGAGTTCCAGGGCAGCCAGGGCTATACAGAGAAACCCTGCCTCGAAGAAACTAAAAAAAAACAAAACAAACAAACAAACAAAAACTTACCACCAACTAGTTTAAATATGTTAGAAACTCTGTGCGGATGCGCTGGACAAATTTGGAACCAGATTCCACCGAGAACAAACGTAGCCCAGAACTAACTGTGACATGCATGAAAGTCTACATGATAGCGATTGTCTTCTAGCAACTTCCATCCTGGAAGGAAATGGTTCCAGTGCCCACATCTTTCTAATTGTAAAGTAGGCAAAAGGTGGGAAAGCTGTCTGAGTTGGCAAAGCACTTCCCCAAAGCGTATGGACCTGAGTGTGGATCTCCAGCATCCACATAAACACTGAGGGTAGCTAAGCACACATCATCCCATCCAAGAGGGGGAAAAGATAGGAGGATCCCTGGGCCTGGCTAGCCAACTAGACCAGTCTAGGTGGACCACAGGCTCCAGGTTCAGCGAGAGATTCTGCCCCTGGAGATGGTGATGAAGATGATGGTGGTGGTGGTGGTGATGATGATGGTGATGATGGTGTGGAGAGTGATTGAGAAAGACACCTGAGGTTGACTCCTGCTCTCCAGCAGCACATGTACACATGCGAATGTACATACTCGCTATACGCACAGTAATATTTAAATGGAAGGTAGATGCGATCAATGAGATTCCATATAAGGAGGAAAAAAAGCAATAGTAAAAAGGGCAAAATAAATACTTATTTATTTTAAGTAACTGACTTGTGAAAGGGCCGAGGCTGGAGAGTGTCCTTTCCAGGGCAGATGGTGGGCTGGAGACACCAGGGCCTACACTGCAGCCCCGAGGGCAGACGGTGGGCTGGAGACACCAGGATCTACACTGCAGCTCCGAGGGCAGACGGTGGGCTGGACACACCAGGGCCTACACTGCAGCTCCGAGGGCAGACGGTGGGCTGGACACACCAGGGCCTACACTGCAGGCAGATTGTGGACAAATCTCTTTGCAGCACGCTGCAGCAGGATTTGTCCTTTCTGCCTTCACTTGGGTAGAAGAGAACATCCACATACATCATCCAGGGACTCTGCAGTTAGGAGAGCTGATTATAGATGTTAGCCTAGCTTTGCAATACCTTCATGACAGCACCCACGTCAGTGTTTGGCTGAATAGCCCAACCAAGGTGAGACCATGGGAAGAATGCGCGAGAGGAGTACAGAAAGCTCCACGGATGTCTAAAGCAAAGAGACATCAAGGGAAGCTAAATGGTTAACACTCATCTCCGTGATGAAAGACAGAGACCTGATGAGTTTCTCACAAGGGCAAGAGAAAGCCACCTCCGTGAGCTGTCGCCAAGCCCTGTCAGCCAAGCCTGTTCATTACTGTGCAGGATGCCTTTTGCTCATCTCCTCTAAAAACAGTGGACCAGAAACTGTTTGAGTCCTCATTTTGTAGGTGAGATGCTAGCCACAGTGTTTCCAGTAACAGGGCTGGAGAGAGATGGTTCAGTAGTTAAGAGTCCTGCCTGCTCTTGCAGAGGTCCTGGGTTTAGTTCCAGGCACCAACATGGTGGCCCACAATTCTCTATGACCCTAGTTTGATGTGGCCCAGAGCTTTTTTTATGACTTCTGGGAACACTAGGTATGCATGTGTTATATAGACATACATTCAAGTAAACATTTGTATCCATACAAAGATAAAATAAATAAATCTAAAATTAAAAAAATATATATATTTCCAATATCATACGCTGATGGAGGCAAGACTCCCGTTTGGGCAGTTTGAAAGTTCTAAGCTCTCCCCCATAAACTCATAACTCATACATTACCTGAAAAACAGTGTCTTAGTCACTGTTCTATTACTGTGAGGAGATATCATGACCAAAAGACAGCACTTTATTGGGGGTTTTGCTTAGTTTTAGAGGGTTTGTCTGTTACATCATGGCTGAAATCGTGGTAGCAGACAGGCAGGTATGGTGCTGAGGCAGTAGATGAGAACTTTACATCTTGATCCGAAGGAAGCAGGCAAAGAGAGATAGAGGCTGGCTGTGTGCTTTTGAAACCTTAAAGCCCACCCCTAGCAACACACCTCCTCCAACAATAACACACCTACTCAGGTACAGCCACACACCCCAGTCATCACATCAGCTGGGGATTACGCTCACAAATATATGAGCTAACAGGGATAGGAGGCGCTCTGGCTCAAACCACCATCGGTAGGTACCATGACTAATCCCGTTTTACAGATGAACACCCTGAAGCTTGGGATACCAGAGGTCCACACTCACGGGGAACCTGGTTTATCTGATTCCAAATCTGTATTCAGGAGAACCTTGCAAGCAGCATGCCCCTACCTCAGCTTCTAACATGAGAAGGCAGAACGGGGCTCTAGCTCATGTTCGAATTCAACCAAGAGGAGTGGGGCTTACACTGAAGATGTCAGAATTGTTGCTGGGACTATGAAAGCAAATTCTCATTCATCCATCAGGGAAATGAACACACTATGGAGGAGTAGGGTGACTTTATTCGTCTTGTCCTAGGGAACAGTTTTGCGGTACTGTGCTTAGCAAGGTCCTATGCTCAATCCCCAGCAGAAGGAAAGATAGGAAAGAGGCTGAGAGAGAGGTTGGGAAGGAAAGTTAATCTCCCCCAAAAAACCAGATGACGTTCTCATCATTGAACCCAATGCGTATGTAGACTGAATTTGGTTATTGATTGGCAAGAATGAAAACACGGCACTTCCTTCCCACACTGAAGACAACATCAGAGTTGGCGCCTCTTAAATGAAAATATTTCCTTGGCTTTCTCTTAGCTACATATTTTTAGCAAAAATTAAATATACACTGTGAACCACGCCTCCAGTTCTTGATCGGGAATAGACTAGTTCCAGTGTGACTTCAAAGGAACAGCCGCAGGCTTCCCTTCCCAGGCCATTTTGAAGCACTCCTGGGCTGTTTAACCCTTTGTCTCAAAGTTACCTTTTCCTCTTAGAAACAGAGTAATTGAGAAATCTATACTCTTCTGTTCTTTTGAGAGCTGACTCTGAACTCATAAATCATTCTCTATCTATTGTCTTCCTTCCTCTAGACCTTCATGTGGTAGCCTGAGCCAACTTTTCCTCCTGTGGTCCTAACTGAAGACAAGGGGCAATGAGTTAGCTATGCTTCAACACTAGGGTCTGGAAAGGTAGCTCCATTGGCAGTGTGCAAGCATGGAGTCCTGAGTTCACATACGCAGAGCCCACCCAAAATGTAGCAAGATGAGCCGGGCCTTTACTCCTAGCACTCAAGAGCCAGAGGCAGATGGATCTCTGTGAGTTCAAGACCAGCATGGTCTACAGAACTTAGTTCCATGACAGCCAGGGCTACATGGAGTTGAATAGTCAAAAACAAACCCAAACAAAACAAAGACCACAGACAAGGTGACCTTAGGTCTGTAATCCCAGTGCTGGGAGGAGGAGACACTGATCTTTGGGGATTGCTGGCAAGTCTAGTGAATCACCAAGCTCCAGTTAGAGACCCTTGTCTCAGAAAAAATGTATGAGGCCAGCCATATGGCTCAGCAGGTAAAGATGCTTGCCACCAAATCTGATGACCTGAGTTTGCTCCCTGGGTCCCACGGGGTAGAAGAGGATTGAGCTCTGCGAATCGTCTCTCTCTGACCTCTGACCTCTACATTCATGCTCTCTCATCTCTCCCCACAAAATTAAAAACAAACAAACAAACAAACAAACAAAAAACCAAGCAAACAAATGTAAGCACAAAAAACGAGAACAACAAAACCAGGAGCTAGAGATGGCACAGCAGTTAGGACCTTCTGCTTCCCTTACAGAGGACCTGGGATCGAGTCCCAGTGACTCATAAGCACATAGGATTTCAATTCTAGGAACGCAATTGCATTCTTGTGGCCTCCTGAGACACTGCACATGCATTCGGTACACATACTTACATTCAGGTGAACCACTCATACACTCACATAAAATAAAAATAAATAAATCTCAGAAACAAAAACAAACAAAAACATATATTGCTGGAGAGGTGGCTCAGCCATTAAGAGTACCGGCTGCTTTTCAGGGGGCCTACATTCAGTTCCCTGCACCTACAGGTGCAGGTACCATACAAACATGTGGTAAACACGTACACACATAGGCAAAGCATTCATGCATAATGGTAAATAAATACTAAAAAATATCCACCAAGGTGGAGAGTGATTGACAAAGATACCCAATGTCTGTCTTCTGGCCTCCACATGTGTACTACACACATGTGTGCATTTACACACACACACACACACACACATATGAATGCATTAATACATGCTACCCTAATCATATCTATCTCTATAATATCACAGTAATCACCCTCTCATAGTCTTGGGTAAACATAATATTGAAAACAACACAGGAAACATATTTGGTCACCAGACCACAGACATTAAGCTTGCACCAGCAATCCTCATCCTCTTTTCCCCAAAGAGGAATCTACGGTCTATGTAACTATGGCGACTTGCTCCTGTGTGCACAGGATGGAGCTTAGATCTAAGATGCCGTGGCTACCTGCACATACAGCTCGGGTCCTGAGGATCTATGCGACTCCCTCAAACTCATGACCATGTTTTGTTTCCTTGTCTTTCTCGGTTCTGAAAAGTTCAGAGTGTGAGTTTATAGAGGTAGATGGAATAAAGAAGGGTCTCCAGAGGGGAATTCTGGGAACAAGTGGGTGGAAATGACATAATCCCTGAATGACTCAGGGCACGTGCCAGTCAAAAGGTAAGCCATGAATTCACACCTGACCGCAAGCTATAAAACAGAAGGGTGATGCTTGGGCAGCCATTTCCAAGCCCTCTGAGGACACTCAGAGATGTCACAAGCTTTATGTAAAATTATAGGCAGAGGAGAGATACTGAGCGGCCTCTTTCGACCACAGAGACAGGAAAGGTGTAGGATAGAAGAAAGGCTTACTCTGATTCATGGATCTTAGGGCGGCCACAACCAGTTAAGCAGGTAGCCACACAGTGGCCTCAGAAATAGGAGAGAGAGAGAGAGAGAGAGAGAGAGAGAGAGAGAGAGAGAGAGAGAGAGAGGATGTGCACACATGCACACTCGCACGTGCATGCATGTGCACAAAAGCAAAAGTATGGGGATTTAAAATATCAGTGAAACTGCTGGAGCCAAACATCAGATGAAAATATATGTCATGGCCACTCTGCATTAGTAAAACAGGCTTCAGCAGTATTCATGAAGCCCCAGGTCTCTGGTAACTTCTGTAAAAAAAATGCTCACATTGGTTTGAGTTCTTAAAGAACCTCCTGGATCCTTTAGGAAAGAATAAAGTGGCTTGGGTGTGTAGCTGAGTTGGTAGAGTGCTGGTCACAAGTTTCATGCTTAACATTGTATAAAACTACTCATAGTGGAGCATGCCTACAATCCTAGTGTAACCAGGAAGACCGGAAGGCCAAGGGTAGCCTCCCATGCACAGTGAGTTCAAGGCCAGTGTGGGCTGTATAAGACCCTGTCAGAAGAAACATTTCAAAGGAAAGAAAGAGGGAAGACAGTGGCTGTGTGCTGCTGGGGTAGAACAGAGGGTGCAAGTCTGCTGTCCTTTCCCCTGGCGAAGCTCCAGCAGGAAGCATGCAGAAGTCCCTGAAACGGAGCAGGACGGTCCAAACTACTGACTCACAGGGTAAGAAACAGCTAATAAACTCACTGCTGCGAGTGAGACTGGGGCAAGCCTGGAACGTGGGGAGGAATAGGAACAAAAAATGCCCCAGTTCTGCCAGCTCGAAGACAAAGACGCAAGAGGAAGAGACACGAGTTGGCAAGCTCGCTGTTGCAGGTGATTTTGTGTTTTACAAGACTGTGGGCATGGCCCTAGCTCTGCAGCCTAGGATGTTTATCCGCTGAAAAGTCTTACCTATGGGGCTAGGGCAATGGCTCAACAGGTAAAGAGATTGCCTCT
>NW_022196913.1:65517896-65529179 GCF_008632895.1 Mastomys coucha
CCAGCAGCATGAGGATTTGATTCTAAATCCCTGGGACTTATATATAGTTGGGTACAGTAGCTCAAACCTGTAGCCCTGCTATTTCAAATGGAGATGAAGAGTCTCTAGAAATTGACAGGTCAGCTCTCCTGAGGTACACAGAGGCAAACAATAAGGAGACTCTGACAGAAGCAAAGTGGAAGGTCAGGACGAACACTTTCACACAACGATAGGTGAAACCATCTACTACATATTCAAAATATCTGCAAGAACATACGATATATCTAACACATCTGATTTCAGGATATTCTACCATCACTCAAGCTATGAACAGCACCTTACAGGTGGGTACAACCAGTGTGGTTGTCAAGATGACTAAGATCCCAAGGACTTTCTTGACTAAGTGGCCATTCCTGTTCCAGAAGGATGCCTCAGAGTAAACCTTTCTATTTCTTTGTTCACAAAGAACAATGACCACTCTTTTTAAAATACTCGTGGAAATTGGGATTCTGGTCATGTGTTACCGGAAGTCATGCTATCGCTTTAGCCAACAGCAGGACAGGTGATGCTCAAGTAAATATGCGACTTTTAAGAGCCTGGAGTGGGTTCCTTTTGGGCCTTGCTTGCTGTACTGAAGCAAGTGTCTTTCTGGAGAAGGTATTTGTAGAAAAAGCTAAGACAGAGAGATGGCTCAGAGGTTAAGAGCACTGACTGCTCTTCCAGAGGTCCTGAGTTCAATTCCCAGCAACCACATGGTGGTTCACAACCCTTTGTAATAGGATCTGATGCCCTCTTCTGGTGTGTCTGAGGACAGCTACAGTGTACTCATATACATGAAATAAATAAAATAAATCTTAAAAAAAAAAGAAAAGAAAAAACTAAGACCCCAGAAGTCATGAGTGTTATTAAAACATGACATTATACTAGGTAAAGTTAGAAAAGAAATTTGACGTTTATCAGGTCACCATCTCTATGTCATTGGAACAAAGCATAAACAATTCTCACAAAATTGCCTGCTGAAATCATGAGTGGTGATGCGCTCAAAACTGAGGTAGGAGGACCATGAGTTAGAAGCTGGCTTAGATCACAAAATGAGACTGTCTCAAATAAACAGAGAGATGAAGGGATGTGTCACCCCCAGTCACTGAGGACCATGATTTGAGAGCCTTGTAGGAAGGCTGGCCTGTGGAACAGGACCTCAGTAGCCTAAGGGTTCTCTCAGACGTTGCCATTGCTGGCAGCACACACATGATTCTTTAAGTTATGGTCTTGACAGGCCAAGCAAGAGCTCCCCAGTGCCAAAGAACAGATCCTGTCTTCATGTGTTGGAGTGTTTGTAATGACTAAGGAGTGAGCGTCCTTACTAGATGACACCTTGCCTGTTTTCAGGAACTTCATTAACAGCCTTGCTTCAAGATAAAGCACAGGGCATTAAACGAAAAGGTGAAACACTTTCTAAACATGTGTTTGTGGGGGCTCAGCAGTTAAGAGCACCAACTGTTTTTCCAGAGGTCATGAGTTCAAATCCTAGCAACCACATGGTGGCTCACAACCATCTGTAATGAGAAACAAATAAAGAACCAATGGGCTGGAGCGAGCGGGACCCCGGGGTAATGGTTTGATGGGTATATTCTTGTTCCCAAACTCCTTAAGAGATTCGCACTGAGGGAGGACAGCTTTCCCCAAGACAATGATACTTCAGTAAAAAGTTTTTGTGTCCCATTGTGCTTGATGGTGTCCTTCAACACAAATTGTGGGGAATTATTTTAAATAAATAGTAAATATTGAGGGGGATATTAACTCTGCTGTTTCTCTAAGGACTCCCTAAGCCAGATTTGGGAAAGTGTTTGTATTTTAAAGGCTGCTTCACAGCCAGTTAAGTAGCGTTCTGCAGCGCCCGAGCAGTGTCCCCTTCAAAGTCCCAAGAACACTTGCAGCATCGCTCTGAAGAACATCTGCGTCTTTTTAAGGCTTTATTGAAATCCATCCATTTTAAATGCACAATCCAGTGATGTTCAGTACAATTTGCATCTTCTTTGAAAAGTGACTATTCCAGGTCCACTTCTCCCAGGCCTGCGTAATCTTTCTGTCCATCTGTGTCGTTGCTGCAGCTCCTAGGTTACACATTTGTACAGAGCACTCAGTGCTCTCTTGCTAGTTCAACACTGGTTGAAAGGCCTGCTTTCCCCCAGGCATATATTTTAACAATATTTGGTCATTTCCTTTCTGCATCCAGAATACTAATAATTCTACCCAGCTATCCTTTTTTTACCACTGATCAGAGGCCAAACATTTGCTGTTGAGTCTGTTGCCATCAGAGATCAAAATGGTATATCCTAGTAGCAAAACACAACACAATTAATACGTTTTTCTCGTCTGTGTGGCAGCTGTACAACCTATCGGTCATTGGGAAAGATTGACACTGCACATATTTAAAGGGTCTGCGAAGTTTGTACCTTTGCATTGGCTTCTTAAATGGTTTGCTGTGTGGTTTTGGAGCCAACAGATCTAATTTAGTGCCACTGAGATCCACTCTGGAGATAGAACTGTTACATCTTCGATTAACATATATTTAATCAGAAGCAAAAGGAAGGGGAAGGGAGAAGAGGGGAGGAGTCAGAAGGATTCAACTGCAGCTTCAGCAATCCCTTGTTTCCAGATCCTCCTGCAGATACCCGAATCCCTGGGTGCTCCACGCTCTGTAGCTTGGGTGGATCCCACGCACCCTTGTTCTCTACCTCTACAGCGATTCTACTATTTGTGCAATGAGAATGTTTCATACAAGTCATGCTATACCACCTAGAGAATGAGGGCGGGGAAGAAAGCCTGTGCCGGTACACCAGAGACACTGGATGCCCCTGGAGCTGGAGGCACAGGTAGTTGTGAGCTGCCCCATGTGGAATCCAGCTCAGGCCCTCTGTGATCCAATGCTCTTAACTGCTGACCCATCCTTCCAGCCCCCAGCAACTTATTTTAGAATTTTTCAAGCTTGTGTTTCTTTGAATGAGAAATGTCCCTCCATAGGCACACACATTTGAAAATTTGGTCCTCAATTCGTGGTGCTATCTGGGGAGCTTATGTGGCATTTATGATATGAAGCCATACTGGGACCACCTTTGAGAGTTCACAACCTGGCTCCACGGCCAATTTGTTCTGCTTCCTTGTGAACTGGCTGCTTTTGTGTGTCAACTTGATCCAAGCTGGAGTTATCACAGAGAAAGGAGCTTCCTTTGAGGAAATGCCTCCATTTTCTCAAGAGATCCAGCTGTAAGGCATTTTCTCAATTAGAGATCAAGGGTGGGAGGGCCTATGGTGCTATCCCTGGGCTTATAGTCTTGAGTTCTATAAGAAAGCAAATTGAGCAAGCCAGGGGAAGCAAGCCAGTAAGAAACATCCTTTTATAGCCTCTGCATCAGCTTCTACTTCCTGACCTGCTTGAGACCCAGTCCTGACTTCCATTGGTGATGAACAGCAATATAGAAGTGTAAGCTGAATAAACCCTTTCCTCCCCAACTTGCTTCTTGGTCATGATGTTTGTACAGGAATAGAAATGCTGACTAAGACACCATGCGAAGTAAAAATGTGATCCTGTCCCTGAGGCCATGCCTCTCCTATCATTAGGAACACTTAGCCCTTCGGACCCTTAAACCAAAAGACACTCTTCATCTTGACACTGTTAGTCATGGCATTATTGCAACATAAAAGTAACTGTTAGAATGTGAAACACTGTCTCCCAGAATACTCCTGTTAGCCTGAGAAGGAACAGACTTAGATCATAATCGGCCAAACTCCTAAAAGACAGAAAGTGTTCCCACCATAAGCTACCAGGAAACATCTACTGAAACAATCAAGCAGCACTGTGTGTCACTTAGAGTGGCCAGTATCAAACACTGATGGCACCGATGCTGGCAAGGCTGTGGAAGTCTCTTTCTTTTCTGGTGGAACACTGTATGTCTCATTTTTGCCACTTCCTTACAAAATTCATTATACTCTTGTTATGGGATCCAGCAATCTACTTTTTGTTATTTACCTCATGCCTTAGTTAGGACTTTACTGCTGTCAACAGACACCATGACCAAGGCAAGTCTTATAATAGACAACATTTAATTGGGGCTGGCTTACAGGTTCAGAGGTTCAGTCCGTTATCATCAAGCCAGGAGCATGGCAGCATCCAGGCAGGCATGGTGCAGGAGAAGCTGAGAGTTCTACATCTTCATCTGAAGGCTGCTGGCAGAATACTGGCTTCCAGGCAGCTAGGATGAGGGTCTTAAAGCCCACGCCCACAGTGACACACCCACTCCAACAAGGCCACACCTACTAATAGTGCCACTTCCTGGGCCGAGCATATACAAACCATCACACCCGACTAAGTCGAAAATCCATGTCAGCACATGAATACTTTTTGGTAGTTTTATTCATAGTTATCCAACTTACAGACAACCAAGATATCTGACCTGTGGTAGATAAATCAACTCAGAGATGAGTTCAGAGAATGAAAATGTTACTCAGCAATAGAAAATGAGCTATCCAGCCTTGAAGACAGATGGAGGGATTTTAAAAGCATGTTATAAAACTAAGAAGATGATATGTTCTTTGATTTTGACAATATGATACTGTGGGAGAGCAAAACTGTGCTATAAAATCAATGGTTGCGAAGGCTGGGAAGGGTGGGGAGAAGTAAGCAGACACAGAGGATTTGGCACTTCTGTGGAGCCTGCTGGGGCCAGCACAAGCTATGATTTATGCCAGTGTTTACTGTGGACAGCAAACTGGGATCCTGAAGTTAACTGTGGACTCTTGGTGATGAATTAGGGTAGGGTCAAGCAGGGGATACTGCGCATATGCCAACCCAGTGTTCTATAAAGGAAACTTTGTAACAGTATAAAAAACTGAGGTTTTTAACTGAGTTAAAAAAAAAAATCTCCATTTTTATGTGCTGGGATGTGGGCATACAAAACTATACTTGATTTATAGAGTGCTGTGAATCAAAGTCTGGGCCTCAGACAGGATAACAAAGCACTGTGGTGCCTTGAATGAGAATGCCCCCCCCCCCCCCCCCCCCCCCCCGCAACCCCCCTTGGACTCTCCTATTTGAACACTAGGTCTCCAGCTGCCAGCTGCCAGTGCTTCCTGGAGAGCTTTAGGAGGTGTGGCCTTCCTGGAGGAAGTGTCTAGCACTGACTTTAAAACCCTCCCTCCACTCCCAGTTCCCTCCTCCCTCCACTTCCTATTCATTTGCAGACCGAAGGGGTGGATTCTCAGCTTCCAGCTGCTCTATTTCCCTGCCTTGATGGACAACCATCCCTCTGGAACTGTAAAACCTATAAGCTCTTCCCTTTATGTTAGTTCTGGTTATGGTGTAAATTAACTAATGCAAACATTCTACAATCCAATGACATCCGAACCAGACAGCGGTCTAGATTTAGAAAACTCTGGTCTAAGTACCAAGTAAACTTTATAACTCAACTCTATGTCTTTTTGGAGGACCTTTAACATTATAAATTTATTTTATGTGGATGAGTGTTTTCCAGAATGCACGTGTGTGCCTGTTGCCCACGGAGGCCAGAAGACAGCATTAGATCCCCTGTAACTATGGTTACAGTTGAGAGTTATCATCTAGTTGCTGGGGATCAAAGCCAGGTCCTGTGGAAGAGTAGCCAGTGCTCTTAAACACTGAGACATCTCTCCAGCCCCCATGGGACCTTTATTATATTTAATAATAAGCATTTGTAACTACACTGAGGGAGGAACAATGAAAGCAATTGAGATATTTTTGTTTATGTTTTGGTCAAAAGAATACATCCCTGTCCAACAACCATTGCTGTAAACAGCAGATACTGGGTGTAAGGCCTCCTAAGTGTTATTGAGGAATCTGAAAGTCTCACGCTATGGTGAACTTTCCTAAGAAAAGCAAATTAGGTCGTCCATTCTTGGACAGATATTCAGTAACTGGCCCATGCCAAGAACTTCCAAACTCTTCCAAGAATTTGGAAGACAGCTTCCAAACTCTTAAGGCCAACACAGTTACTAAATAATGGGTAGTGTCGATTTTATACAGCACACTATTCTGCTTCTATGCTTACATGTTTATTCAGTTATTCATGTTTTTAAGTCTCAAGAAGTCTCTGACTTTGAATCACTAGGTAGCCAAGGTGAACCCAGATTCAAAATCTTCCTGCCTCAGCCTTCCATGTATAGTGATTTTAGGTGTGCATCCCCATGCTTCACCATAGTATTCTCCACTTGAACTTTTGATCCAGTGATGTCTCGTTGTGTGCAAATCCATACCTGCCTGTCAACAATAAGGTACCAGGTGACATGTACAGTGCAGCTGCTCTTCCTATTTTGGCTTCATAGAGATTAGCATCCAAGACCTGGTTTCATGTGACACAGGAAGAAGTTAAATGAGTAGCCGCTGTCAGGAGCGGTTAGCGCTCCTCCCTGTCAGGAGCAGTCAGCCATCTTCCTTCCTGAGGTATAGGATTCTGGGCATGTCCTCACAATATATTATCATTAAAATATACTTAGAGATAAGAGAAACAGCAAAAACATTCAAGCTTCAAAACAAAGAGCAGCCCATTATATATGTATGCATGTGTTTGGACAGAGTCTCTATAAGCCGAGGCAGGAGTGTCACAGGTATGTGCACCGAGTTCCCGGTCTGAGCCTGTGGCATTAATATATGTCAATGATATCAACAGGTTTTACTTTCCTTGCAAATCTTCCAGCTGACAAGGGCCTTGGGAGAAAATTCATGGCAAGTTTGTCTTTTTTTTTTTTTAAGCTATGCTTCTATAAATCCTACCGATGCTTCGTGACTGGGATCATAAATCATGTCACTGGCTTGAGTAAGGAGGCTTTTAGCTTCTGAACCGTGCCAGGACACTGAGAGGTTTTCATTGTGATTGGGTCTTGTGCAATATTTAATACCTATCCTCTCAAAAAAAAAAAAAAAAAAAAAAAAAAAAAAAAGCAGAGATTTTGATGTGGACTGAAAATATTTTAACCGTAATTTCTGCTGAAAGGAAAATAAATAGAAATCGATGGTGTGAGGTCTGGTGGCTATAAAAAGGTCCCTCCATTAGTCACCACAGAGGAGAAAAAGTAGACTCAATGGGAGAAAAAAAAAGAGCTACTCTCTTCACTAAATCAATGGGGATGTAAGTTCCAGTTTCACACGCGAGTGTGATCGGCACATCCCGTTCTGATGAGGGTAAAAGGCTGAGTGCTTGTCTCTGGATTTCATTTCAATAATGAATCAAAACGGGCAACTTGAGTGAGAGGAACTGGGAGCAGAGAAAGACAGCAGGCAAAAGCCCACAGGGCCTTCACCCTGGCCTCACAGATACCCAGGGAGAGGATCAGGCAGACAAGTGGAGACTTCAAGTCAAGCTTCAAGCTGAGCATCCCTTCCTCCCGGTGGGGAAGGACCAGTGTCTGTGATTTGTTTGTACTAACTTTCCTCAGATTCAAGTTGGAAAAGCCCCATCCCTTCTTCATGTGGATCTCTCTCCTCTATGCCTCGGTTCTGGGTCGCTTAAAGAAGCCCGAGGGTCACAGTCCTAATCTTCAGAGTCATTTCTTGTCCAGACCCTGCTTTCCTGTGGCTTTCTGCCCGGCCACCTTCTGCCTCCATCATCTACCATTCTGTTTTCATTCTTCAGCCTTGGAAGGTCTCACTAAACGCCAGCCAGCTTCCTTGAAGCCCTGGACTCCTCCCACCCCTGAATCCTCCCTGCTATAAAATAAAAGTAAAAAGGAGAGTGTGACTGAGTCTAGGTATGGCGGAAGAGAAAGTTTGTTAAAGAAACGAGGGAGAGCACAGCCAGAGGGAAACATCTGGGCTGGTCCAGAGTGGTCATGACTGGAGGATAAGGAAAGAAGAAAACAGACCAGCTATAAGGGCGGGGAAAGCTAGAGGGCTATGTGAGGTGTGGTGTGGTGGGGTTGCATTTAGCACAGTTACGTGTTTGTTTACATTGGTTACGTGTTTGTTTACATTGGTTACGTGTTTGTTTACATTGGCCTCTACAGACTGTGAGCCGAGCCATCTCTCCAATGAGACTCTCTAGTGCCTCCAATCTCCCAGCCTGTGATAGCTCCCCGACTTCTCAGCCTGTGATAGTCCCCCCCCCACCTCCCAGCCTGTGATAGCGTCCCCCTCAGTCTGTGCTAGTGTTTACCCCCCATATACACACCTCCCAGTCTGTGGAGGCCACAGTGGGGCATTGGATACCCTGGAACTGGAGTTACGGGTGGTCATGAGCGGCCTGATGTGGGTTCCGGGAAGTGAGTTACCGTCCTCTGGAATAGCAGCAGGAAGCCCTCTTAACTGCCGAACGGTCTCTCCAGCTCCAAGGAAAGCACTTTTAACAATGAATCTATGGGCAGAAGTATTCTGCGTAGTATCATTTAAAAATATCAACTCTTGGTGCTGGAGAGATGGCATAATGGCTCAGAGCTTTGGCTGCTCTTCCCAGAGGACTCTGGTTCAGCTCCCAGCACCTTCATTTTGTCTCACAACCACCTGTAACTCTATTTGCAGGGAATCCAGTGCCTTCTTCCTGCCTAGTGCCTCCACAGGCACTGGGAATACACATACTGTACATAAATATGTGTACGTAAAACATTCATATGCATAAAATAAAAAAAAGTCTTTAAAAAAAGTGTTCACTTTTGTTAAGACCAAAGTGATATTATTAAAAACTCACCTGAAAGTGTCTTTCTTTGATCTGACACTATCTTGCTAATTAAAAAAAAAAAAAAAAAAGAGCAGGGCGGTGGTGGCGCATGTCTTTAATCCCAGCACTTGGGAGGCAGAGGCAGGTGGATTTCTGAGTTCGAGGCCAGCCTGGTCTACAGAGTGAGTTCCAGGACAGCCAAAGCTACACAGAGAAACCCTGTCTCAAAATAAAGAAAGAAAGAAAGAAAGAGAGGAAGAAAGAGAAAAAAAGAAGAGAAAAGAAATGTAAGCCTTAACTTCAAATCTAAGAAGCTTCTGGTACATTCTGCTACACATTCTCTGTTTTCAGCAGCTAGTTTGAAAAGGACCGCGTAGGGATGCAATGAATCCATCAGATGGGGCACGACTGGGTCCTTTGAATGGAGCTCAGTCGTCTTCCAACTCCCTGAAACAAGAAGTGAATCTTTAATGTGATAAATCTCAGCTGTCTCTTAGGTTTTTATAGTAAGTTGTTTTACTCAGACCAATGAAGCTATGAAATATTAGCCTGAAATCTACCCTTTGGTTTAAAGTCGACCTCCAGGATTGCCATAGCCCCTAGTATGTATTATAATCAATCATTTGTGTGGACATCCTTTGTGGCTTGAATCTTGTAACACATCGCCTCTTGTCTTCTGTGAAAGAGATGTGCCCCTTCAAGTTGTTTTGGTTTAGAACATTTTTACACAAAATCAATGCCAAATATTCTGATATATTACATAATGAACATAGCTCCTATACACAGATTATCTCTTTAGATTCACTTAGGGGATGAAAATGTGTTATTGTTTCCATGTGCATTCTTTTCTTCATTTTGTTCAGTGTGTGTGTGTGTGTGTGTGTGTGTGTTCAAAGGTCATGTTTCTGCAGTCACTTCAGTCTTTGCACTGCAGTTTCTGAGGAATTAAACTCAGCTTGTCAGGCTTGTGTGGCAAGCGCCTTTACATGCTAAGCCATCTCACTTGCCTTTGTCCCCATTTTATAGGTGATAAAACTGAGGCTAAGAAAATTAACCATAAACTGGAAAAAGCTAGTTTATATAATTGTGTAAAGAGTCAGTGAGAGAATAATTTCTCCAGCCTTGACCTGGAGTGTTTTCAAAGTTATGTTTCCTTTAGCTTTTTCTAATTCTTTTAGCTTCTCGTGGTTTTCTTATATGGTGATCTAGTGCTGTATAATAAATCACCCTATGATAATGACTCACAGGACTTGAGCTAGAAGCTAGTAACTGTCTGGTGGCCAGATGGATGGGTGGGCGAATGTGCCCAATGGCTAGGGCATCTCCTTGGCTCCTCTGATCTCTGACTTTACAGGGTAGTTCTTGGAGAAACTCACTTGAGAGGCCATAGAATAAAGGGGGCGGGAGGAGAAAGAAAGAAACCACCAGTGTGGCTACCTCACATTTTCTTTCAAACTATGAGGGTAGGGTTGAAGCCCATCTCCATGGAAAGGAGCACTAAACTCCTTCAGATTGGAGGAAAGCCAAGGAATTAAAGACACTGTTTTAAACTACCACAATCGCCCTTTCAAAAAGATTTGCCTGAATCGGAACAGATTCAAGTGAGTGATTCCTCCAAGCTCGTTCAGCTGGTAGATGGCCTCATGAATATTAGATGACAATTTATAACTCTAAATTCCATGCTACTTCTTCATGACACCAGAAAAATGTCTTCTGACCAGCTCTAATGGCCCTGAGTAGATCCAATCCTTTCAGTGGTCTTGGAAAATAAGTTAAACCGTGTTTTTCATTTTTTTTTTTCCAACAGATGTATTCATTTGCATGCTTCTCAAGTGAATCACCTTTTTGTTTATTTGGTTTTTATTGTTGTTGTTGGTGGCTGTTGTTATTCTTATTGTATTTGTCAATTCTCAAGATCTTTTTGTATTGATTCTCAGTCTTAGCACTTAGGTCAGTGGCACCTTCTAATCTCCTTCTTTTATCGTGCCGCCTGAGCTCTTTCCTTGGGCCACTAGCAATACCTTTTTTCTGTTTGTTTGTTCGGAGACGTGTACTCCAGACTCACCTCGAGCTTTCTCCGTAGCTGAGGCTGCTTAAGCTCCTGATCTTCCTGCTTCCTTTGCCTCTATGGTGGAATTACAGGCGTGTGCTACCACTCCTAGCTAGGGACGTATTTAAGATTAGGATCTGATACATGGCCAGAGGAACATTCTTTTGCTTCGCTTTGTTCTTTTAGGCCCAAGCCTCCACAGTTGAAAATGTCTGTTGACTCGAGAGTTTGAGCAAGGTTGTGGATATGAGCTATTGGCGGTTTCACGGATAAACTTTGGCAGTTCTAGGCAGCAGGATAGTATCCCCTTTAGGGACTTTATTAAGTCAAGAGCACGGGGAGAGAGAGAGGCCTAATGAAAAATGGTTTCACGGGTGGACCCAGAGTGTCTGCATAGACTGGCCAGTCCTCAGCAGTCCAACGCAAGGCAAATGGGTACTGTTCTGACAGTAAAACAAACAAACAAACAAAACAAAACAAAGATAGTATAGCTATTTTAATAAAGTTTTATTTAACCTGATAGATCTAAAGCACCATCATTTGGACTTGCGATTTTCATTCTTTTTTTTTTTT
>NW_022196913.1:65529923-65534411 GCF_008632895.1 Mastomys coucha
TCTCTTTTTCTTTTGTGGTTTTCCCTGCGCGGAGCACGTCGTCTGGCCCACACGGATCCTTGGGTTCACACTCTGGGGGACGAAAGCCTCCGGCTTCTTCGAAGCGGGCGGCAGAGGGCAGCCCGGCGCCGAGTCACAGGTGGGGCGCGCGCTCGGTGCGGGCGAGTGGGTGTGTGCGGGGTGCGCGCGGCGGGGCGGGAGCGCGGACCGGGAGGAGCCGCGAGCGCAGCGGAGGAGGAGAGCGCGGAGGAGGTGGTGGCTGCGTCCCTGCGGGGCCAAGCAGAGCCCGACGCAAGGAGCGGAGGCCGCTCGGAGCTGCCCGGGACCGGGACCGGGACCCGCCGCGGGGCTCAGGGCGCAGGAAGCGAGAGCTGCGGGGCCGGGTGAGTGGCCGCCGCAGGCAGTGGGAGGAGCAGGAGGGCGGCCCGGGCGCCGGGCGGGGGAACAGGTGGCCGGGCAGGGCGCTTTGTGTCCCTTCCCTGAGCTGTCCCCACGCCGTCCGGAGGCGGAGGCACGAGCCCGGGAACCGCAGGCACGGGGCTGGGGCGCGGCAGTGCGGGGTGTGGGGGTCTCCCAGCCCAGATTTAACAAAGGGCGCGTGGCCCCTGCCCGCGGGAGGCCTCGAGATCGGGGCCCAGCTCCCGGGACCCGGATTTTGGGGGGTTTACCATTTCATTCTTTTCCACATGTCTTTCAGAGGTCTGCGGCTTGGTGCATGAGGGGCCCGCAGCAGCGAGGCGGCGGTGGGGATGGTTCGGGCCGCGGAGCCGGAGTGGCCTGGGCTTTGGTGAGGCGTGACAGTCTATCATGACTGTGTTCAGGCAGGAAAACGTGGACGACTACTACGACACCGGCGAGGAACTGGGCAGGTACCAGGAAGGGGTGGCGGAAGCGCGCGGTGTGTGTGTTGGGGGGCTCTGCGTGGTAAACAGATGCTGCTTCAACCAGGCATGCTCCTGGCTGACCCTTCTCTGAGGTGTGCGGATGGCAGAGGAACCGGTGTCTAACCAGCTAAGGCCAGGGACCAGGAATAAACTACCTGATCCGAGGGGTGGAGAGGTAGCCCACAGTGCAGTTACTGTGTGCAGGGTATGGTCAGAACCCCTGGATAAGAACAGACTTCATTGTGTGCACTGCTAACTCCTGTCAGCCTTCACCCTTCTGAGACAATGAGGCAAACCCAAAGAGTCTAACTGCAACTGGAGGGACCGCCCATGTGTGTGATTTAAGCAGAGTACAAGTTAATTAATGGGCACTTGAAAAATTAATACTCTCCCCTTGTGCTGAATTTTCAGTGCAACACCAGCCAGGATTGGTAGACAGGCGTGGAACTTGCCAGATGTTGGCCTTGGATTTTGAAACTTCTTCCAACCAGGAATTTGATTCCCGGCTTGGTTGTGGTGGCTTCGGTGTCATTTATGGCGGCTGTGTAGATTCAGAGCATACCAACACGCTGTGGGGGATGCAATGGTGAGCACAGGGTGTTAGTGTCTAGGTGCACAAAGAAGATTTCACTTGGAACCCTTGACGACTGCTGGGTATCTCTTTCCATTAGCCCACCGAGTGTATTGATCTCTGATGTATGTGCGCAAAGAGCCTGGTGTTCATACCTAGATTTAAAATTTGTCTTGTGGAATTTGTGTATTGGCATTGTGACAGAAGCAGGCAAACGGGCTGGTAAACAAACGGAGTTGCAATTACTCACACAGAGTGTGTATTGAAGTTTGTATTTTTCCATATATATCCCAAGGCCTCATACCACGCTTTTTTTTTTTTTTTTTTTTTTAATTCATGGAAAGGAAATTTTAAAAGGGAAGAAAAAAAAAAAGACCAACACCCCCTATTACCTAATATGCTTTTGAAAGATGTCTAACCAAAACTTTAAAATAATTCAGATAGCCCAGGAAAGAAAGAGGTCTAAAGAGTTACTGTACAGGATGTTCATGTGTAAGTTCAGTGTAGCCTTGAGGCACCTGTGGAGCCTGTGCGGAGGAAGACAATACTATTATCTTACATCTTAGTAAGTAAATAAAAGGCAGGGTTTTGCAAGATCACTTTTCATGGATATGGCGAAGACTGAGGTTGAGTGCCGAGGTTGAGTGTACCGCTGAAATACTTGGCTTAACTGGAATTCAGCCACTCGCCTCCTGTGGTTTACAGCAAGATGAATGTGTGTGGGGTTTAGAAAATAAAAAAGGGTGAAAAGAAAAGGTTTTGATACCATTTCTGTGAGGTTAACATGTTCTATAAATTATCTTGCAAAAAGGGATGGGAAAAAAATTAGGTGAGATGATTGTTTTATGAATGAAATTCATTGACTTTGTTTCCCTTAAAATCCTAGAGGCTAGGATTTGAATCCTGGATTAAGAGAAAGGGGGAGGGGGCGGGGTGTCCCTGCGGGTTAGCAAGGGAAATTTTGATCTTCATTGCATGGTTGTGATGACAGGGACGGGGGTTTGCTCATTTGTCACTAATGTTTCTCTCTGATTTTGGCTCTTGCCTACATTTCCGTGTCTGACTGTTCCCCACGAAAGACTAATTGATGCGTTGTTTATTTAATAATTCATGTGACCTAGGAATTTTGAAGAGGTGCTCTGGAGTAACTGGGAGTTGGAATTTTTAAGAAAGAAAGCACACATCTATTGCGATAGCCGCTCTTGTTTTTGCCAAAAGATGAAGCAAGTAAAGGTTGGCTTTTTCTAAGGATGTTCTACAACCCGTGGTTTTATCCTGTCTTGGATGTCATCACTGCTGCCATAGAAGCTTTGATGTGAGGTGCACAGGTGGAGAAGGTGCAGTACACATGATGTCATAAGTCTCTGGAAGACTGGGAGTAGAAGGGGGGGCCTCACAGGCAGAGAAATGGAAATAGATAGGTATGTAGCCCGAATGCAGGGTGTCTTAGGGTTTTACTGCTGTGAACAGACACCATGACCAAGACAACTCTTATAAATGACAACATTTAATTGGGGCTGGCTTACAGGTTCAGAGGTTCAGTCCATTATCATCAAGGTAGGAGCAGGGCAGCATCCAGGCAGGCATGGTGCAGGAGGAGCTGAGAGTTCTACATCTTCACCTGAAGGCTGCTAGTGGAAGACTGACCTCCGGGCAGCTAGGATGAGGGTCTTAAAGCCCACACTCACAGTGACACATCCACTCTAACAAGGCCACACCTCCTAATAGTGCCACTCCCTGGGCCAAGCTTATAGAAACCATCACACAGGGTGATGCTAAGCTTTGAACTGTGTACTGCTAAGAAGAGCTTTACGTGGACTGGCATTTCAGAGTTTCAAACTTGAGTTTATTTATGAGACTCTGTGTCTGCTGCATAAGTGCAGGTACCTATGGAGCCCAGAGGAGGGTATTAGATCTTCCCAAGATGCCGTTGTAGGCATTTATGAGAAACCTGGTGTGAGTGCTGGGTATTGAACTTGTGTCCTCTAGAAGAGCAGCAAGCTCTCAACCATGGAGCCATTTTTCTGGCCCCACCTAGGTTTCTTTAGTGATTCTTAAATATAGCTGTTCATCACATAAGTGGACCCAGGAAATACTTATCTGGAAGAGAAAGGAAGTTTTAAGGAAGTAGAACACATTATTGTTATTTAACTTGGAAAAATCGAGAGGGTGTGGCTTTTGAATGCTTGTGCAGTTATCTGTTATTGCCCCAGACCATAGAACTTCTTTCGACTGCTAAGAACTTTAACTACCATGGTTTTGTCGGGGAGTGACCGATGAGGTCAACCACCGGACAGAAGAGCTACACCAAAACCCAACTTTGCATTTTGGTGGCTTTGTGACCTCCCAGCACTGATTAGCCCTGTGCTTATTTCATAGAGCCTGTGAAAATCAAGTCATTTAAGGGGTGGAGACAGTTTAGAAGGTCCAAACCAGGGCAGATTGTCTGTAGGACTGACGAGGATGGATACATACGTGTCTGAGACAGGCTGAGGGCTCCGTGGCTCTCTTAGGATTTCTCATCCATTTCTCAGTTTGAGGAGGGGCCTGCTGTGTGAAAAGGGTCCTGGTGGAGACCTTTTTGGGTAGCCGACAGTCTGGCTTTTCTGATTCAGATTACTGCAGCTCTGGATTAGAGCTCTCTCCTCCAAGCAGAAGTGTGTGTGTGTGTGTGTGTGTGTGTGTGTGTGTATGTGTGTGTGTGTATGTGCGTGTGTGTATGTGTGTGTGTATGTGTGTGTATGTATGTGTGTGTATGTGTGGGTGTATGTGTGGGTGTATGTGTGTGTATGTGTGTGTATGTGTGTATGTGTGTATGTGTGTGTGTATGTGTGTGTGTGTATGTGTGGGTGTATGTGTATATGTGGGTGTATGTGGGTATATGTGTGTGTATGTGTGTGTATGTGTGTGGGTGTATGTGTGTGTGTGTGTATGTGTGTGTGTATGTGTGTGGGTGTATGTGTGGGTGTATGTGTGTGTATGTGTGTGTATGTGTGTATGTGTGTGTGTATGTGTGTGTGTATGTGTGTGTGT
>NW_022196913.1:65534596-65541378 GCF_008632895.1 Mastomys coucha
GTGTGTGTATGTGTGGGTGTGTGTGTGTGTGTGTGTGTGTGTGTGTGTGGTATTTAGAAGATTTTGGAGCCCTTCACTACTCACTTAGGGAGGCTGTTTAACATTCCTTGCCCTCTCCTGAGGCTGAACACAGTGTTCCTTCCATGGCATACAGTGTTCCCCAAGAGTTCTGGTGAGAGCACCTCTCAGTGTTGTTATGCTTAGGTTGTTTAATAGCCCAGTGTACCCTGGCATCTCTTCTCAGCTGGGACTTTGGGCAGCCACTAGCTGGCTTGCCCACCACTGGCCCTGGTTAAACTCTTAGCCATCACTGAGCTTGACCTGTGGGCTTTCTGGGTACCGCCTTGTCCACTGCTTTACTGAGGGACTGACTCTGTCTTCTGCTTCATAGTCTGATCCTCTTTGGTCTTACAGAAGCCCACTTCCTTAGTCCACTTCCTCTGATAACTTTCAAAAAAGTTACTGTGTGTGTGTGAGTTTGTGTGTGTGTATGTGTGTGTGTGTGTGTGCAGGTGTGTTCACATGTGCACATGTGTAAAGTCCAGAAGGCCTTTCCTTTTCAGTCTCTACCTAGTCCTTTAAAGCAGGTTCTTTCCCTCAACCTGGGGCTCACATTTTCTTAGGTAGGCTAACAGCCAGCAACTATTCCTGAACTATTTCCCTTCCCCAGCTTTTCTCTTCAGAACTGGGATGAATTGTAGGGGTGCGCCAGATGCCTGGCTTCTATGAGTGCTGGGATTTGAACTCCAAGCCCCCTGGATTGCACAGCAAGCACAGACGCTAGCTGCGGGGTCAGCTCCCTGGGTTTTATGTTACTGTTCATCATGATCCTTGCAGCTTGCTTGGGTATTCCTTCTGGGTATGCTCTATGGTCCAATGTCCCTGTGGTTCTTTCTCTAGAGGCTGTGTGGTGTGCTGAAGACACAAGGCCAGTGTATCGGAGCTACCAGGGCAGCAGAAGAGCGCGGACTTAAGGCATAGATGGTAGTTGCAGCTGTGCCTTGGTGCAGTGTTTCAGACATCTGCAGTTATATGGTCTTGGGTGAATTCGAGACAGTGGCCCTGGATTTATGACTCATAGTCACTGCCTAATGTTATTAATTTAATGGCCTATTTCCTGTATTATGGTTGCTGCCACCCTGCACAGTAATAACCTGATTGATCTCCCAGGTAGCAATGACCTTAGACTTTCTCATTATGTTCTCACTTATAGTTCTGAATTAGGTGTATGGTGCTTAGTAGGTGTTCGGCAAATGTGTGGCAATTGACTGAATGGGTTCTTGGGAGAAGTGTAGATATGGGCCTTCAGTAAGTGGGGACCCTGATGAGGACAACCATTGAAGATGTCGAAGCTTCAGCTCACGGAAGTGAAACTTTCATCACATTTGTATTCTCTGCCACCCAACGGCAAGGGGCACAGCTGCCCAGATTTCCAAAAGTGAGATCAGTTTTAAGGACAACAAATGGAGTGGAGCATTAAATATTTCACATCAGCTTGGATGGCGTTTAGAAGCTTATAATTCAGATTTATGGTCTGCCCCATTTGGCATAAAATCCATAGGCGTTTTAATTGAAAGTAAGAAATTGTGAGAAGGCAGTGGAAAGGCAGGCTTGAAGCTGGCGGTATTTATTAGGGAGAGCAATTTGGTGATGGAAGGTTTGTGTTCTGGCCCTGGGCCTGAACTTAGGTTCAGTGTGAGCAGTTAGCAGAGCCAGTAGAGGAGGGGGTTGGAGCTGACTTCCGGGGCCTGTGTGCGTGCTCTTCTACTCTGGACTTGTGCTTTACCTTGCTTCCAGGAACCTGTCTCGTCAGGGTCAGTTGTGTTGACGTGCCCCTGGAGAACTGGGAGAACCAAGAGAACCGTGGTGCTGAGGGGGAGCTCAGTACATTTCACTAGCTGAGAGGACATTCACTATCTCTTGCTCCATGTCCCCTGCCTCCCAGGACTTATCACTCTCTGAAGGCATGGACTGTTTCCCTCCAGGGCCTGTGGGGAGAGGTGGGCGTGACTGGGCGGAGAGACACAAAATTCAGTGAAGGGTATCTCCTCAGATGGTGTGTTTGTGTGTGTGTGTGTGGGGGGGTGGGTTGGGGTGCAGGCAGTCAAGGTTATATTGACTGACTCAACATGGAAACATATCCGTAATTCTGAGTCAGCTGTTGTGTGTACCCAACCTAAGCATGATGCTGTAGAAATGCGTTTCTGATCACGAGGAGAAAAACTGTGTGCGGACTGGAGGCGGGTGACTTCCCTCCTCATTAGGCAACCAGAGGCCTCAGAAACTGTCGCCTGCGAAGTTTCTGAGAAGCCTGGTGGTCAGCGTCTCCCTTTTGTATAGTGTTTAGTCACAGTGGCTTTCCCAGGACAGCTGGTTTAGAAGGTGACAAGATCATCTGAGGGCCTGGCCAAGGCTTGACCTCTTGTTTATAATGTTTAGGCTACGGTGACTCCCAACTTCCCACCCCTCAGAGCTAAATCGAGTTGCAAGTTGGTATTTGAAGGCCGTCTCTTGGACACCTCTGCACGCTCTGCGCTGCAGTGGATAAAATGTGGATAGTTGAGTGTATGGATTATCTTGGTCTTCCTGGGACAGAATACTTGACTAAAACTCAGAAGGGATTTTTGGCTCCTGGTTTCCCCTCCCCTCCCCCACGTGAGGGACTCCCCTCCCCTAGTTCAGGTAGCTCTGTATCTGAAGCTGAGGTGTAGGCCTGGCCGCAGCTACAGGTCAGGATTTGTATCGCCTCTGAAGCCCCACCCCTCGTGACATACTTCCTTCAGTTAGGCCCCAGCTCCTAAAAGTTCTTCACTCTGTCGGGCATGTTTCAGATTCAGACTGCAACAGTTTCCATTGTATAGAAGCCTGCCCACAAGGCCATACACACTTGCCCTGGTCCTTCTGAATGTGAGTGCTCCCTTAGGTCTAAGGATGCTCCGACCATCTTACCGTTTCCTTGGGAATTGTTCTCTGCTGTTATACGCGGCACCAGCACACTAGTAGGTACTGTTTAGTCAAGTTCCCAAGTTAATTGTTTAATATTTTGTAAACTTGACAAAACTCTTAGGTTATAGTTTAACTTCTTAGTACTGTAGTGTGGAAGACTCTGGTCTCCATCCCCTGGGTCCGCCTACTCAGTGATCCACAGTTTTTCATTTCATGGTCATTGTAGCTAAAACCTAGTATGTGATCATTTGGGATTTTATTGGGACGGTGACAACAGTTAACTTGCTTTGATTTTCCTGGGATATCTCAGCAGAGTAAAGCGCATCTCTCCTCGGCCTGGAAGTGGGTTCCACAGCAGTGTATACGTAGTAACAAGTCTTCACACCCCTTTCTGGATATTCTAAGTGCATTCCTTTAAGTGGGGCGTTAGGAGAGGATGGAGGGAAGAAAGTTAGCATTTGATTTTCTGTCCTCCTACTAATACGGTTTAAAGAGCAATATAATAATAACCTTCCCTGACTTTTCATCTTTCTTAGGAGAAACAAAAGGTCCTGCAGCCCCAGTGCTGGGCAGAGGCAGAGGGAGAGGCAGAGGGAGAGGGAGAGGCGGAGGGAGAGGGAGAGGGAGAGGGAGAGGCGGAGGGGGAGGGGGAGGGGGAGAGAGGGAGAGAGGATCAGGATCCCGGGGCTTGTTGGCTTGTTGGCTCCGAGCTTAGTTCCAACTTAGAGACATGGTCTCAGGGATACAGAAGGTGGAGCGACAACCAGTGTCCTCCTCTGACTCCACAAAAGCTTAAGCGGGCTCACACCCGTTTGTGTACCTCATGCACGCACCATCCCATTATCTCAGGCTGTTTGGGAAACATGTGAATGAAACAGGTGAATTTTATGTTTAGACTTGAGTTTCTTCACTGACCTAACTGTTTATGGATATATAAGTCTTTTAAAATCTAAAAAGGAAAAAAAAACCAACAGTGACTGAAAGAAAGAAAGAAAGAGAGAGAGAAAGAAAGAAAGAAAGGGAAAAAGAAAGAAAGAAAGAAAGAAAGAAAGGAAGGAAGGAAGGAAACCAGTCCTAAACACTCAAGGTTCTGGTCATTTTGGACAAGGGTCACTTAGTCTTTATATTTCACTTGCAAGAATGAACAGATTTTCGCCAGGTGGCACACGCCTTTGATCCCAGCACTTGGGAGGCAGAGGCAGGCGGATTTCTGAGTTCGAGGCCAGCCTGGTCTACAGAGTGAGTTCCAGGACAGCCAGGGCTACACAGAGAAACCCTGTCTCAAAAAAACCAAAAAAGAAAGAAAAAAAAAAGAAAAGAAAAAGGTGAACAGATTTTCACGGTTGAGTATTTCTGCTATTTTTCCACTAATTAATTTACTAATTAATTAATTCACTTATTTATGTATTAGGGAAACGGAATGAGTCCAAGGCTTTGGTTGTTCCACTGAGCCTCACTCCCACCCCACCTTTTACTTTTGGCTTTTGGGCTGTGTGTGTGCACGTGTGTTTATGTGGATGCTGACACAGGAAAGTGTGCTTGTGTGTAGATGTCACAGGTCACTCTTCAGGAGCCTCTGGCTAGCTGGCTTGGCATTTATTCACATCCCTACCTCCCTCCCTAGCACTATTTATAAGTGTCCACTACTCTGCCTGGCTGCGTGCTGGAGACTCAACCCAAGTCCTGGCGCTCGAGTGGTCAACACTTTGCTGACTGAGCCATTTCCCTAAACCTCACTTTTACTTTTTTTTTTTTTTCCTCTTTTTAAATTTAACACAGCATCTCACCTTGTATTCTTAGCCGGCCTGGAACTCACTTTATACACCAGGATGAACTCAGACTGTATGTTTCTGTCTCCTGAGTGCTGCTAGGATTAAAGGCTTGGACCACAAGCCTGGCTGCGTCCTTCCCTTTTTTAGTATAAAATTGTCCAGCCTGTTTTAGACGTTATGACAATCTCCCATGCTCAGCCTGCAGTGCAGGATTTTCCAGTCGGAAAGAATAACCAGTGCCTTTCTGCTGCTCCATCCTGGGGAGGGTTGGAGTTTTCTCTGAGCTTCCTCCTATCTGCTTAGCAACTCAGAAGTCTGTCTGTGGCCCAGAGGCACTGGAGGCAGGGTTTGTACAATTTAAGTAATAATGGAAGGAAAAAATAAGCGGCGAGCTCTGCTGGGGAGAAGCGGAGAATCCATCAGTGTTGATGTCGGCTTAATTTCTGGTACCATCATCCTTTGGGAGGGCCTGTGTTGCATTGGCTCCTCTGTATAGCTCATCTCTCCCCTCCCCCATGTTCAGCTCTCCACTCCCCCAAGTATAGTTCACCTTCCCGCATGGATAACTCATCCCTCCTTTCTTTGGTTGATGGTTTAGTCCCTGGGAGGTCTGAGTAGCAGAAGTGTGTGTTTCCGGGCAAGGGATGGAGTTAAGGCTGCCGCTTTACAGGAGAGCTGTAGGTGCAGGAGGTGTGTGCGCCCTGTAGAAGACAGACTTAACAGATACAGCTAAAGTCAGAGATGAACTCACCTGCGGTCCCACAGGTGCTGCCCTAGCAATCTGTGAGCCAACAGGCACAACTGTCACTGGCCTCGCTGGCCGCCTGAAAATGTAAAATCTGCCGTGTTCAGGAATCCCAACTATTTGATGATGGATAAGATGCACAGTGTGTTACTTTGGATTTTCACTAGAGGAAAGCTTCGTTGGTAAATTCATCGAATATTCCTAAGTCTAAAGCACTTGTGACATCTGGTACATTTCCAGCCTCAAGTGTCACAGAGAGGGGACACTCAACTTATAATTATTGATCCATCTGTCAGATGGCAGTCAGCCTGCCAGACGATTCCTCTGTACACCCACTCTGTGAATCACTTGGTAAAGTGTTCGCTGTGTAATCTTAGGGACCTGAGTCAGGATCCCTAACACTCAGGTAGAAGCTGAGCGAGACAGCAGGTGTGTGCCTGTAATTCCAGCCCTGGGGAGTTGGAGACAGCAAGATCCCTGGGGCTTGCTGGCCAGTTTGTCTAGCAGAACCAGTGAATCTCAGGTTTGGTGAGATACACAGTGTCTGAGGGATAGTGCTCAGTGTCTCAAAAAAGTATGAAAAGAGTTAAGGAGCATACCCAATTTCAGTGTCATATTTCAGGCATCCACATGCAGGCACACCTGTACACGCAGATAGACATGCATACGCATGCAGGTAAACCTGTACACAGATAGATATGTATATACCACATTTGCAAGCATTGCACACACACACACACACACACACACACACACACACACACAGACTACAAATTCTGAGGGTCTACGATTAGTTGTGCACTGCTGTCAGACATGTTAGGAACTCCTAGCTCTGTGGTTCTTGTGTTTGCAGATAACCAGTGGGGTGGTTTTTGTTCCCCTCCAGCTGTTGGAGGAGTCCTTTCCTCCTGGATCTGCCTCTTGCCGTCCATGGGTTCAGCAGTTCCAGGTGGAGTCACTGTACATACAGCTCATCTGCCTGTACAGGTTCATAAGCAGACATGAGGATGTGGTTCAGGGCTTCTAACCTGTTTTTGTCTGTCTGTTTGCTGTTACTGTAACAGAAGGCTGTGAGCCGAGTCCTTTAGAAACAGAAGCTTATCTGGCTTCAGTTCTGGAGGACAGAATCTGAGGGATAGTGCCCATGCCTTCAGAGTCCCTTGTCATCCGTGGAGAAGGCTAAAAGGGCAAGGGAAGCAAGTCAGAGAAAGCCAAGAGTGGGTAACAGCTCACCCAGGCGATAGCTGACCAGCTCAGCCCACCCAGGCGATAGCTGACCGGCTCAGCCCACCCAGGGGATAGCTGACCGGCTCAGCCCA
>NW_022196913.1:65541922-65543062 GCF_008632895.1 Mastomys coucha
GATAGCTGACCGGCTCAGCCCACCCAGGGGATAGCTGACCGGCTCAGCCCACCCAGGGGATAGCTGACGGGCTCAGCCCACCCAGGGGATAGCTGACCGGCTCAGCCCACCCAGGCGATAGCTGACCTGCTCAGCCCACCCAGGGGATAGCTGACCAGCTCCTAGGGTAACAACCTTAATTCACTCATAACGCATCCCAAGACCTGCTTCACTCCACTGTTCTGTTCACTGGGAATCAAGTGTCAGTGAGTTTTGGGGGGGGGGGCGGGACCACACCTCTGACATTTCAGTGTATCGTTACCACACAGACAACACTATTTCTGCAAGACTCCCTCCATTTTCTCATTTATGAAATGAAGAGAATTGTCTCTATGCCTTCCCAAGGCTGCTGTGTCAATATTCTGTAAGGTGACTGGCACAGTAATAGTCACTCCAGTGAGTGTTTAATAAGACCGAGAGCAATAATGAAAGACAGGTTGGGCGCTGTGGTGCGTATCTGTAATCTCAGCACCGTGGAGGCGGAGGCAGGCAGATCACTGAGTTCAAGGCTAGCCTGGTGAGCTCCAGGCCAGCAAGGGAGCCCCTGTCTCAGAGAGAGAGGAGGGAGGGGTTGACTACCTGTAAACTGGTTTGGGGTCTGTATTTCTGGGTGCTCTGTCTTCTTCCTTCCTCATTTGCATATCCAGGTTCTGGTCTCAGCTCCTGGTGGCTGTTTCCCCTCCTTCTTTTCCACTCTGGTCTTCTCCTCTCCTTCTTTCTGCCCCTTGGCTCAGCTTGCTGGGTGGGTCCCTTCTGGTGTCAGCCATTTTTCTACCCGGGTCTGTCCCAGCTGTGCTGTCTGCTCCTATCGCCTGGGCTGGGCTCCCTTGGCCTTCCTGCGTGCTTTTGTATTGGGCTGGTGGTTCTTCGAGTAAAACACCTGGCAGGGCATTTGAAAGCTAACTGCTGGAGGCAGAGCTTAAGGAATATGGTCGCCAGTCTACCCAGACCACAGGAGGAAAAGGGAGCCATTTTAGGGCCAAGAGTCTCTCTCCTAAAAAGAGAACAGAGTGAAGCAAAGTGAGAAGGAGGGGGAGGGGGAGAAAGAGGAGGAGGGGTAGAGGGAGGGGGTAAGTATGAGGGAGGGGAGGGGAGGGGAGG